>NC_056743.1:781568355-781731456 GCF_019279795.1 Protopterus annectens | reverse complement strand
TGGAACAGGAACAGGCATTTGCAACAGCTGGAGTTGGTGGGGTGATCTATGCCTAATCTACAAGGCATTTTCTGATACAGCCCTGATGGATCTGCTACACATTCACATAACAAATAGCTCTAGAATTACCTAATCTAAAGTTCTAAGCCTTGTCTGTGACATAAGCAAAAGCATGTTGGAGGGACAGTTATGGGTGTTAGAGATTATTCCTTCTGTGGACACCTCATTCCCTAAAGCTTATTCAAATACAGTTTGGACCAATGGATGGGAAATTGCAAATTCATCCCTGGTTTGTTGCCTGTGGCCCTTACGGACAGGGGCAGTTTGTACATGCCCTAGGACAGGCATATACCAAAGCCATTCTAGTCCCTGGGCATTGATAATTGGTAAAACAGGGGCAAGGATGGCTAGGCTTAAAAAGACGCTAAGGCCATTAGCTTAGTAACCACCTATGATCCTATGAACTAAATGTAACATTTCTATAGCAGAGTCCTACTGAAGACTCACATTCTTCTCTCAGAACATTGCTGTGTCTCTGCTCTGTAAAATATATATATAATAACCAAGAGGCTAAACAAAAAATAACTCTTGATGGAAAAATCCCCCGGCACACCTGGAAGTACGATTACTTTTACTACAGCTAATTCAAGAGGTAAGCAAAACAAGATGTCAACATGTTTGCATTATCAGCTGCTTAGTTGTCCACATTGCATCATAAGCTGCTGCTAAACATCATGTGATGGGGTCATGACTATGGCAAAATCATGGGCATGGTGAAATGTATGAGCAAAATACAGTCAGCAGAGTGACATTTTTTTCTGTTCCTCATAAAATGTGTGGTTTTATGGTTAATTGTTGATTGCAGTCATTAACTGATAAACACACAGGTTTCAGAGTTCATATCTTTCAGAAAACATTTGCTAATGCAAAGCTTATTATTCTAGCAACTTTCTAAGTCTGTAAGAGCAATATATAAAATCTGCTCCTCACTTTGGGTCTTTGCGATTCTTGAGCTAACAAGTTGAGAGTGGGAGTCTTGCAATAATATGCACTGTGTTGGCTTGAGAGCAGTGAGGTGAAATACATTTATATGCCTTTATTTATGTAGTCATACATTCATCTAATCTCAGACATCTAAAATGCATGCAATCATAAATGTGGTTGTAATTGTTGACGATGTATGCTAACCAAGTGAAATGTTGGGACCTGGTAGAATGAGTCTCGAAACATGGAAACTGACTGGCCAAAAACACGGACTTGCATATACAAAGTCTGAGATGGCCATTTCCTGAAACATTCTCTTTCCTCTACAGTATGGTGAGTATATATAAGTTCAGAGTTGTTGGGCATGCACAAAAATAGAAGTTTTAAAGAGAAAAGAGATGTCTGAGATTCACTTTTCTCCTGCAGTTTTGACCCCCCCCCCCCCAAGAGTGACAGCACTCGATATTTGGAGTGCTGACATTTCAATAGGGAGCTGTGTGTGTGTGTGTGTGTGTGTGTGTGTGTGTGTGTGTGTGTGTGTGTGTGTGTGTGTGTGTGTGTGTGTGTGTGTGTGCAGAGGTCATAGCTTTTAACTCTCCTCAATCTGATTTTGCCTTATATTTTTAATCTGGTCCTAAAAATCTGTGACTTCTCGGCAAAGTGCAGTTGATTGTAGTCAATAATTGACATGATGAGTTTTAGATTTCATATCGTTCAGGAAATGCTACCTAATGCAGTACGTGTCATACTATCAACTTTATGCATATACAGTGTAAGATCAATATTAAAACTTTGTGCCCGATTTTGGGTCTTTGTTCCTGATTCTTGAGCTAAGTGGTTAAAATGGCACAGTGGAGGGGATTTCACTGTATGGTTCAGACAGCAGTGAGCTGAAATATATATATTTTTTATTTATGTATTTATTCTTTTATTTGATTAAAAGCAGACCTCTATCAGGAAGGATGCAGGGCTGTAAAAATGCAGTATGTTTAAATGCAAAAAATGAAAAAGCTTATAGGCACTATTTTAGTCAGGTGTTAAACCAGCTTTGGAATGCTGCTGTCACTGGATCTATATATTATATGAGCAAAATCATTTTTATTTCTGAAGGAGGGAGAAATTACATTAAAAATGTCTGAAACAGGCAATAAAAGTTTAGTCTGTGTGGCTCGTTAGCAATGCTTGGAGCCTGGTTTCATTCTAGGCTGTGGTGACTTATGTGCTTTTATTTATCCACAACATAAATGAATGTTTCGTCTAATAAAATATACAAAATGTATACTAATTGTGCAAACTAAATAACAAGCCAAGAAAATGTTTATTTTTTTACAGTGCAGTAAAGATTTGTTTTTCTAGTATAGCTATGTAGATGTGCATCTATTAGCATCACAAGGGTATTAATTTTACAGAGTGTAACTGGTAAAAGGTTAAATTTACACATTTTTTGGCCCTCACCTCCAGAGGTGCAAATTTACAAATATGCAAATTTTAAGTGCTATGACTTTGACCCACTGTTATGAATTTAATGGCCCCTTGCTATGATTCTAAAAGCTGAGAGGTACACCAGAAAGCATATTATTGGCCCACAGGTTGATAATAGAACTATTAATATCTTAGTCAAATTGTCCCTTCAATTTCTGTGTAATTCAATAGTGTCCAGACCCTTTTCCTAGAAAGGTGATGAAGGGTAACCCATGGAGGAATTTATGTTCATCCAATTATTCAGATCAAGTTTTAAAAGTGGCTAGAGTCCTGCTTTGTTTGACGTGTGTGTGTGTGTGTGTGTGTGTGTGTGTGTGTGTGTGTGTGTGTGTGTGTGTGTGTGTGTGCGTGTGTGTGCGTGTGTGTGTGTGTGTGCGTGTGTGTGTGTAGGTGTGGTTAGAGAGTTACAAATGGTTTAGCTTAACTGCAAGCTGAATACTCATAGCAGATTGAATAAGGTAAGCACACATTCATAAGTAATTAGTAAATATCCCCAGTTAGTAAACAAGGTTGTAGGTTAACTCAGTGACTGAAAGAATACATATACTTGGGAACACGGGCTTGTTACTGACTTTCCCAATATGCAGATATTTTATCACTGTTAAACTGTATTATTGGCACAGACCAAAGAATTTCTCTTTTCTCTTAAAACAATACTCAAGTTTCATGGCCAAGTGTCTCTGTGACAGTGGAGCAGCAAACAATAAGAAAAGATACCGATACTTGTTTAGTGAAACTTATGAAGTCCTTTTCTGCAAATTATTTTTGCCAAGAACATCACAAAAATGCTGTCTTTCTATCTAAATGTGTTATTGCTTGGGGGGTTATTCCTTTCCTTCCCTGATCTGATCAGCATTGAGAAATCAGTTACACACCCAGAACAGCAAGCACATGGCAATTTATTGTGTAACACTAGTTCATTTACCCTCCTGACCAACTAGTGATGTGAACTGTTATAAGTATAACCTAGACTAGATCACCGTGGCAGGAGAGAATTAGCAAAGCAGAAGTGTTGTGACGTTTAAAGAGCCCACAGACACAAAAAAAGCTGGAGGGGCAGATTTACCATCAAACAAAGGAATTGTGGACAATGGGATAACAAGTGCTTTAGTGCTAGAGACTGTGAGAAGCAGGTCTGTGTGGCTGTAAACAGAACTGTTCTATGGGAATGGCGATAGGAGGGAACCATGAAAACACCAGTTAGGAGGGTGTTAAATACTTCATGAAATGTGTGCTTTCTCTCAGGCTGGGTGGACAAAAACATCTGTAGTATATATTCAGATTTCAGTAACAGTAATAGGCTTAAGTGCAAACAACCCCATTTATGGGGAGTTCATGTAATATGCATGAGGATCTGATATCTCTGCATATTTGTCTTCTGTCAGAAACCGAATATCACAAGTTAAATGTAACACTATCCACTCAGCACCTCATGCCCTGCACTATAATTTGGCAGGTTCAATACCTCTGTACCACTGATGGGATGAGTATTGCATCTTGCGCAAACAGCACAAGTCCTGTAGTACTGATTAAGTAATGCACCACCAATGTGAAATCCTATAGTCCTATAGTACTGATTAAGTACTGCACCACTGATGTGATATCCTACAGCTCTGTAGTATTGATTAAATACTGCACCACTGATATGAAATCCTACAGTCCTGTAGTACTGATTAAGTACTTCACCACTGATGTGAATTCCTACAGTCCTGTAGTACTGATTAAGTACTGCACCACTGATGTGAAATCCTACAGTCCTGTAGTACTGATTAAGTACTTCACCACCGATGTGAAATCCTACAGTCCTGTAGTACTGATTAAGTACTGCACCACTGATGTGTGTAGTACTGATTAAGTACTGCACCACTGATGTGAAATCCTACAGTCCTGTAGTACTGATTAAGTACTGCACTATTGATGCAGGTCCTTCACCACTGATGCAGTAGCAGCATCACAGCCATACACTACATCTCTACAGAAGGGAAAAAAAAAAAACAACCTCCCATTAAGGCCAATCGGTCATAAGAGCCTGGAGTGCAAGTAAAACATTTTTATATCCCAGGACAGGAAAGCCGGAGACTAGTACAGTGGCAAACATAAAAAGCTGAAGTTATTTGTAATAAGATAATAAACCGTCATTCATTCAGTCATATACTACAGAGAGGTAAAAGTCATTCCACTATATGGTTGTGACTATTTCCGAAACAGAACTCTTGTCGTATCTTGGGGCAAAAAGAGGATGACTTCAATGTTGGCAAAAAAAATGTTAGCTGTGATATGTTTCTTACCTTCCTGTACTTTTTTCCTGCACCTGCAAACTCAACATCTCCAAAGGCATCTGTGGGCTCCTCTGTTGTGTGTTGTGATGTATGCCATTTAGTTATGATGGCTGCCCCAAAGTTGTCCTCCACTGCCACAGATTTGTGACAACTTCGTGAATATCCACATTGGCACTGCTCTCCACTGTGAAAATTAAATACATGGCATCAGTTTTAAGTAGCTTTGATCTACAACTTACAGTTAAAGTGAGAACAAATTGTGGAACATGACTAGAATCTATAAAAGCCAGCTTTATTAAAGTTAAATGCCAAAAAGTGTAATATCTTCTCTTTTGGTAAACAGAACGGGTCTATATCAGAACATCAAAACAATGTCGAACGCTCACACGAGTGAAAAATCACGTCCTCAAAGTTTAAGTTTGTTCGCGGTACAGTGAAGACCGGGATTTTTGCCCATTATTCACTGCTTTGCGATCACGGAGTAGGAATATATATTTAGCGTGGGGGGCACAGCTCCCCACAATACTATTGTCAAGTACATGAATATTCACTCATGTGAGTGTTCGACATTGTCGGTTTCGATGTTCTGATATAGATGCAACAGAACAACCCATGTACTACATAAATGGCACTGTCCTGAAAACTGATGGTGAACAGGAACTGTTTGTGAACAATGAACTCTGTTTTGACCACCATGTCTACTATTGCAAGAAAGTCTTTTATGTGGTCCAGCTGATCATCAAAGGAATATCTTCCAGATTCAAACATGGTATTGTACATTTATATTCCTCTCATACTGGGCCTGTTATAGAATATAATGTCCCACTTAGCATGCACTGATCCAGACACTTGGTAGAAACCCCAATAATTTCTCACCAAGAAAATTAAGGGTTTGAGTACTATGTGGTACACTGACCACCTTAAAACTTTATGTCTCTTTTCTGTGTCACACTCATAAAAGGTGACCACTGCCTAGCTTACAGGGCTTTACATGACTGTCCTATGTGATCTCATACAAATCCACTACCACCGCAAACACCTGCATAAGAACCCAACCCTATACCAAAATATAAACAGAACCTGTTGGCAGAGTAAATATTCTACCCAAAGAATTCATCTTCTTTGTAACAGGCTACCATTTCAAATTAAATATAGTAAGTCCCTATCTTCAAATAGAGACTAGACAAATGGATGGGAAATCACAAATTCTTCCCAGGCTTGTACTCAGAATTCAAATGAAAGGGGACTTCATGCAGTGAGAAGTGCTTTTACAAGGCTACAACTTATTTTTCTGAGCCACTACCTAGTAATGACCCATGAACCTACTGTTGGATAATAAAGCTAACTTTTATGACCAGCCATGTTTATTTTCTCCATTTTTGTCTAACTGTTTATGTCCATCTCTCAACTATTTTGATCATGGTGTGCCATCCCAGTCAACCACTGCTCTTACTTTTTTGGTTATAATTATTATATTGTACTTCTGTGCTAACTATGGTGTATTTATATACTTATTACTATAAAAATTTAAAAATATTGCCACTAAGCCTGTACTCCATGAGTTTGGAACAAGTAATGGTTTTCAGTATTAAAGAGTAGAAGAATAGCCTACAAGCAAAGCTTCAACTTCCAAATGAAACTATTAGATATCATTTGTTAGTGGTGAATGTTGACTCACATTAGAGGTAGACAGCAGTGAAACTGGCAAAAGACGTATAGTCAAACTTAGAAACTAAGAGGCAATAAAAACTGGAAGATAATTTTCCAGCATGTTGCTAACATTTAGTTAAACAGTATGTATTGGGAAACAACCTGTTTGAGATGTAAGACAAATTACTTGACAGCATTTGTACATGAAGGTATGCAACATAGATCCAGCTGGAAGTAACATGTAAGTGATTATTTATTTATACTATTGGAAACTTGCTGGAGTTAAAGCATGTTCAGACTTGTGACTATTTTCAAGTTTGATTTAAATTATTCATACTTTTGTTTTATGTATATCCTTCATTAAGTAAAGCAATACAATGCTTATACATGTGCAGATTAGGTTGCGATTTTACATAGCAAATGCAAAATAATCTTTTGTTTTATGTATATCCTTCATTAAGTAAAGCAATACAATGCTTATACACGTGCAGATTAGATTGCGATTTTACATAGCAAATGCAAAATAATCTTTTTAAAGAGTACTGAAACTATCTTTTCAGCACATAGATACAGTCAGAAGTTACTTATAATGTGTGGTAAAACAGCTATATTGGCAGTTGGTGTAAAATACTGTAAACTGCCATATTTAACTTCATGCCCTCAGACTGTTAAATGTTGCCATGTACAATTTGCAATTTGTGATGATTTTGACCCAAAACTTCAACACAATTATTTTTGATGGGGACTATTATGTATTGCATACAGTTGAATTAGCCAAGTTTGTCAAGATGGATAATTTTGCAAACAGAAAACGCATGTTTTTTAATTTATCTGAGAAATGGCAAAATTTACTTCATGAAGGAATGTAGCAAGAAACTTCAATGCAGCAGTATTATTTACTATATAATCTGACTCTGTAGCTGTCAAATGTCTCCCCTTCCACAAACCATGACATCACACTCATACCGAGCATTGGCTAGCACATGCCCCTTATAAAGCTTGTGTTGCTGCTATCAACGCATATCAGATCTTCAGGTCTTCGCATTACTTTGAAACAGCCAGTTCCTTGACTGCATACTCCATTTTGACAGCAGGTTGCCAGTTGTTTTGCTTATGTTTACTGTAAGGAAGTACCTTTTTTGTTTTTTGAAGGTGTCTGTTGTGAGAAATGATGTGTATTGACTTTCCAATAAACAAATTTCACTTAAGCATTTATATTCTCAGCATATCTTCTGTTTACAGGTTTTGAAGACACCAAAACTTACTAACATAATGCACGATGTAATATAATGTCCAAAATAAGTCTTGCAGGCACATTTACAAAAAAAGAAAATGTCAAATGAAAGGGGCAAGCAAAGGAACATATTCTACTTCAAGCATGTGCCAACTTCTTCTTTCAGCTTTTCCCGGTTAGGGGTCGCCACAGCGGATCACCTGTCCGCTCATGATTAGCAGTGGAATTTTACAGTGTGTCAAGTTGGCAGCCTGGCACCCAACCTTCCACAGAAGGCACACACATGCATGCACTCATGCCTAGGGCCAATTTAGAGTGTCCAATCCATCCACCTACAGCATGTCTTTGGGATGTGGGAGGAAACCGGAGCACCCGGAGGAAACCCGTGCGACCACAGGGAGGACATGCAGACTCCACACAGAAGGCACCCCAGCCGACGATCGAACTGGAGAACCTCTTGCTGTGAGGTGGCAACACTAACCGCTGCACCACCATGGCCACCCACTTCAAGCATGTGCCAATGTTTATCTTAAAAGATTGTTGGGTTTACTAAATTGGAAGAAAAAAGTAAAGAGAACATCTAAGTTCAAGAAAATCCTTGACATCTGATAGAAAGACACCTAAATGTTTACTAAAATGGGCTATCTATGACTATTTTAAAGGGTATGGCTCATATTTTACCCTTTTTGGTTAGGAGTAGGGTCAGACTAAGTTCCTTACATTAAAAAGAGTCTTATAGGTACTGATGTGTTACAGAACAGGTCACTTTCAGAATATTTCAGCATGGGAACAAGTGCAGACCTTTTCAGAAAAAGAAAATCATTTGTAGAGGAACTGTGCAATTTTTGCAAAGAATTGACAGCGTTTACATAAAGCTTTCTAAACATGCGTGGATCTTCACCAGAGTATGAACTGATGCTAACTAGAAAATAATCCTTGACGGTGCAACAGTTTAATGATCATCATTACATTGACACTACAATGATGAAAAGTCTCGACAAAGCTGTCCAGTTAAAATGCACACAGTCAAAATAGACATACCATAAAAACCTGAAATATGCATACCAATAGAATAGAAAACTTCACCTTTATTCATAGGTAACTCCATCATTTTATTTGGAGAGGGCACAGCCCCATGTGACCCATCCAGGGCATGTGCAGTCTTTTTCCATATATTATAGGCATCTTGGAGGCGATTACATCTTGGAGGAAGGGACTTCCTCCCAGTACAGTGACCACCATCAGTATGAACATACATCTCATAGTACATCAGGCTTTCAAGACCATTATACTGCAGCCACTCTGGTCTTAATTCTCATATCATACTCATATGACCGCATTGGTCAGAAATGTATGAAGCTACAGTATATGTAATGCACCAATTCCAGCCACGTCCATTTTGTATCATTAAACTGATACATCTGTAATTCCCTTGGTCAGTGTGGGGCAGCCCTTGTGAACTGGCATCATATCAGCTGTTTATCACACCTGTGGGACAAAACCAGTTGCTAGGCTCAGGTTAAAGAGGTTGTGGAGTGAGTCCACTAATGCTTGTTGAGTTCTATTGATTAGACAACCAAGAATGTTGTCAAGTCTGATGGACGAGGCATTCTTCATTTTAAACACTAAGAACCGGTTCCTACTGCAAGAAGTACACTGGGAGCACATTGTTAAAGATTAGTTCTTTTGTTCCTTTAATCTATACAATGGAACTTCATCAGATAGCACAAGATACCAAAAATCACATTTTTTTAAAACAGTGAAGAATCAGTGAAAATCATTGATTAATTAAAACAGTCATCTTCTTAAAGTGAATACTTCCTTAATATTTTAAAAGTCACATATACATATAAAACCCAATATACAATTCAGTATTTTATTACATCTTAAAATGATAAATCTTAATACAGAAAACACACAAACCAGTGAAACATACATCTAATACTTATATTGTTTAAATACTATTTAATTTTGAATGTTGAATACATAGAAATTTTAAATTCTGTCCACCTTCAAAGCTAACAAACTACTTATTGATATTCTATCATTTATCCCAGGAGGTTGTGTAGCATTTAATAAAACTTGGCAGCATATTTCCCTATATTCCACAAATGAAGACCAATTTCCTCTTCAGTCACTCACTACTACTTTTTCCAGGATACAAAACACAATTTTCTTCATTTTGCAGACATCTTTCAATACATAGTCTTTCATGATGGTTGGTGGCTTGACTTCATCTGGGGTAAGTAGGCATTGAATGGATGTCTTTGGGGTGAAGCTAGCACTAAATTTTCTTACCAGTACAATATCCACTGGATCAGAGTGGATAGCACCATTATGAATAATCAGTAAGCAATACTGAGAGGTATTTCTTATTTTCCTGACATAACTAAAGGATTTGCAGTTCTCTTTGGCTTCTGTAGCTAGTCTGAGTTTAAAAATTGCATGTCTGTGGTCCCTTAATTCTGTTATGTTTACTTATTATGAATTTGGAGTATTTTATGGAGAAGGTTGCTTGTTTGTGGTCAGACTTTACCAGTGAGGGGGATATCTTGGGGATGGTATGGACACATGCTAGGTTTGCTAGGACCAGATTAAGTATTCTTTCCTCGGGCTGCTTAATGTGGTCAAGGGAGTTCTTGTTTATATAATCTGAGATTGTTTGTGCATATCCTACATTGGTGGCATAGGTCCCCCAATTTATCACTGGGTAGTTAAAAATCACCTGGAACAACGGTGTTTCCCTTTATAGGGAGCTCATCAAGAATATTTAGGATTATACAATAAATCAATATTAATGTTCAAAAGCATGCACAATGATTAGATACCCAATCAGTGTGCCCTCTGTAAATCGAGCATATGTCAATTGGCTTAAGTCTTCTTGAGTGGATGGATTTCTATTGGAATGTTATTCATAATGCCATCCAAAATCTATTTTAACAAGGACAGGGCTACATATAAGAAAATTATGGAAGTTGTGCAAAACTATACATAGTTCAGAAATACTGTTAAGACTATAGTTGATCATAATGCATGTAAACCATTTCTCTCAGCTATCAGCAGTTTTACAGAAAATCTCTAATTTTCCTTATATTTTTACCACAGCCCCTGTAACATGTTTTTTTTGTATTTTATACAGACACTCAAGACAAAAAAAACAAAACAAAAACCCCAAAAGCAATATGCAAACGGCAGTACCCTCTTCTCTGTCTGCTCTACTGCACTGAAATAATGTTGCAATGTTTCAGCTCCTACATTAAAGCATTAGTTCCAGATGAAATAATAAACAAATTAAATTAGCGAGCAAATCACACCAGCTACTAGGATGAAAAGTAGGGATGTAAAAATTACTAAATGCGATTAAAAATAACAAAATGAACACATACTGAACCACGGCCAGGGTATAACTCTTTAATAAATGGTTAGTGCTTTCACGGATAACATTAGCCTTAACTGAATTTGGTCTGAAGAAGGTTTGCAAGACTCAGAAGGCAGAAAAACAATGAGTACACAGAGGTGTAAACAGGACTGTGACACAGGGTATATATCAAAAGTGGCAAGTAATGTGGAAATGGGACAGGAAATGAGAAGGCATAAGTAGCAGAAAAAGGCAGAAGGTAATGTGGAGCAATGCCAAGATTTCAGGCAAAAAAGGGGTGGAGTTTCAAACAGTTATGTTAGAGGGAAAGCAGACAGTAGGTGAGACAAAAACTTGGTCAAATGATGAAAAGGACAGAGATATGGAGATTCCATGTCAGTTCTCCAGATAAGTCAGAAAGGTTAGCAGTCTATGTATTAAGCATAGCACATATTCCGAGGTATTTCAGTTATGAGGATCCAAGCAAGGATAAGAGGAGTCTCAAACACCATCAAAATTAAGCAGCCCAACAGTCATATTAGGGGAAAAAAGTGAGCTCGAGAGGCAATACAACATATTAATCACAACATTTTGAAAGAGATGATAAACTGGGTAATAGTTGGTAAGGATGAAAGAAGAGAAGACCAAAAGGCAAGTGCTCATGACTGCAAGCTCGAACAATCAAAAGGCCAAAAGTACCCAAATGCCAGTATTCAGAAGCTTGAACCCTGGACGTTTAAAATGACAGGTGCAGAAGGGTGTGCACTGGAGTTTACAATGGCATACTATGGCAGAAGTGAGCTATACCACCCCCGGGAACAGTGGACACAGATATGCAATGAGTGTCACAAAATGGAAAGGAATTCCTGTGTATGGATGGTTATTGTACAATCTAAAAAGGAAATCACTTTAGATAATATAAATGTAGATATGTTTAGCTTAAAAAATGGCAAGTTTACACACCACAGGTTATCAGAAGCTTTTCCAGGAAATGAAGTATTAGTCCTTTAAGAGAATAATGTAAGGGACCTGAACAGTGCAAATTTATGGTTGATGGATGGAATGTTCTTAACCAAATCACAATATACTGCCTGCTATACAGCAAACATTCCTGTGTTCATCACTGTGAGACATACAAAAGTATTCCCCTAGTATATTGCATAATGAGTAGAAAATCCCTGAAAACTTACAACCACTTCTGCCAGTGTTTTTGAGCTGCTTACCAATGCAAATTTGACAGCAAGTGTTAAGCACATTATGTCCGATTGCCAGACTGCTGCTATAAAAAGTATATACATGAATATCAATGGCACTGTTCCCAAAGGATGCCTGTTTCACTTCGGCCAGAATATCCAGATTAAAGTGTAAAGTTCAGGATCAGCAACCGTGTAAGGAAAATGTATTACATTTCTAATGGGTGAAAAAAATTGGTGGCACTTTCATTTCTGGACCTGGCAGATATTAACGGCACTTTTGAGGGTGTTAAATGTACATTTCCAGAAGAGGGAAACTATTTATTATAATATTTTGAGGAATGATATCTATGTGGGAGGCCAAGGAAGTTTGCTACAAGGACAGTCAGGAGTTGTAAATTTTCACTGATATTTCCAATGGAGTTTTGGAACATTGGTGTACTGAATTAGCTCATGTTGCCTTAGATACAGAATTCAGTTGAGACATGGTATCAGAGGGTTAGATGTTTAACATCTGTAATGGAGGTTCTTGACAGGGAACAACTCCGTGTTGATGAAATATGACTGAGAATGGATATTGGATGTCTGCCATTGTCAAAGAGGAGGAAGGTGTTGCAAAGGCAAGAGTGTTTAATACAGGTTGTTAACACCACCACAGACTACTCAGTGTTGGATTTTCTCAAGGCTGTTGCATTGCTGCTCAAGGTGTACATCTAAATCCAAAATAACAAAACCAAGGAATGCTGAAGGTCCAAACCAGCAAAAACAGACTGTACAAATGATAAAATAACTGAACGGCACCAGCACGCTGTGCTGCATAAACTGATAAAGACTATTAAAACATATAAAATAAAGGAATTATTACTTTCAGGCTCAAAGCCCTTCCTGAGATTCAACATTAAAAAGCAACTCTTACTGTTTAAAAGATAATAACTAATTAAATCATCTCCTCAGCGGTCTACACCCCTTCAGGGCTGGTTTCAATATTATTTTATATGTTTTAATTAAGTCTATCAGTTTATGCAGCACTGCATGGTAGTTTTGTTCAGTTATTTTATTGTTTGTACAAGGTGTGCATCTGCTGTGGTGCATTGTGTACCTCACTTGTACCTTTAAGTGCTGGCAGGAATATTTATTACACACTCAGTCTCATTCAACACATTGTTATCGCCATTGTACTTTTATGTATGGGAGTGCATTCTAGGATACGAGTCTTCACTATTGTTTTGTTTTAAGGAGGTTTGCATTGATGTATCTACCAGGAAGGCTAAGTTGTTGATGTCTAAGTTGTGCACGTGTACTTTTCACATTTGATTTTCTGATCCACCGGGTGTTGCAAGCAATAGTTTCGGAGTCATGGAATCTCGCTGGGAGTATCAGACATTTTCGAGCATATGAACATCGGTGTTTGGTAGTTTCATCCTTTTGATTGTTCGAGTTTGTGGTCTTGAGCATTTCTATTTCAGTCTTGGGTTTTTTTGATCTTACAAACTATAAATAATAATCAGATAAAGTGGATAACTTCATGAGGCAGGAAAATACCTTACAACAACATTAAACTAATTGCCATGATGCATACTGAATAATCAAGGAGACAGAAAGAAATAGGGGATGTAACCAGATGAAGAGGTCTGTACTCAGCTAGTAACAGGAGCAGCAGGCAAGGCTAAAAGTGTATCCATTGCACTTAGTATGTATGAAGAGTTTCTTGAGCTACTTGTTGATATACCCGTACGTAACGGTGACCATGCAGTTGTCTGGTTTGCTAAAAGTGAAGGGGACACAACAAGCAAACATAAAATTAAAGGATAGAACTGCAGAAAGGTAAACTGTTTTAAATTATGAGAAAGCCCTCAGACTAAAATAGCAATCTAGAAAACTACAGGGGAATAAACAGCATATGGATAAAAATAGAGAGGATTATATGAACAGCTACAGAAAAAAAGGCTAGGAGAAAATCAACAAGGCAGAAAGAAGAGACAAGTGTGACGCAACTTGGATGGAGACAACCCTTGAAAAATAAGCAGCATTCCATGAGTAAAGGAAAGGAGTCTAATCAGGAGCAGAAAGAAGCTTAAAAAAAGGCTACTATAGCAGATACAAATCAAGGAAAGATAAAGCAAAGGCTAAAAGGGGAGAAGAAAGACATTTTAATATGTATGGAAAAGGAGCAGTGTTAAGATAAAAGTGCAAAGACTGGTAAACAAGAGGAAGGAGTATACTTCAGATGTGGAAATGCAGAATTCCTCTAAGGATTATTTGGGAGGAGTATACTTCAGATGTGGAAATGCAGAATTCCTCTAAGGATTATTTGGGAAGAGTATACTTCAGATGTGGAGATGCAGAATTCCTCTAAGGATTATTTGGGAGGAGTATACTTCAGATGTGGAAATGTAGAATTCCTCTAAGGATTATTTGGGAGGAGTATACTTCAAATGTGGAGATGCAGAATTCCTCTAAGGATTATTTGGGAGGAGTATACTTCAGATGTGGAAATGTAGAATTCCTCCAAGGATTATTTGGGAGGAGTATACTTCAAATGTGGAGATGCAGAATTCCTCTAAGGATTATTTGGGAGGAGTATACTTCAGATGTGGAAATGTAGAATTCCTCTAAGGATTATTTGGGAGGAGTATACTTCAGATGTGGAAATGCAGAATTCCTCTAAGGATTATTTATTTTCTCCTTTACAAAACAGAAGAAATGAAGTGTCAGCTTGGAAGGAAAGGGGGGAAAAGAGGACATCTGACAAAGACAGTTAGCAAAGGAATTTACAGAAAGGAAACTGGAGTTGAGAGCAGGTAAGACACAAGGTTAATGTTAATATAATGTGAGGTTCCTGAAGTACCAGGAAAATGTACTTACAGTTCCCCCGACAAGCCACTCACTCTACACTACTGAAGTTCCAGAGCACTGGAATGAGGTCATGGTGCTGTCACTTTATAAAGTGGAGCTAATGAGAAACCTGTGAGCTGACACTGGTGGAAGACAATGTCATGTAGAAGATATCAAGTGAGGAAGAGGCTAGTTAGTTGCTTGGATAAAAATGTCTACAGAATAATTGTATGAAACAACCAGTGTCAGTCTGCTCTGATTTAGTTTTATAACTGATATATGCTGGAATATGACCAATCAAACCCAGTAGAGGGCTTGTGCTGTTCTCCCTGACATTAGTAAATCCTTTGATTGCATGTTTTGATAATGAAGTTTTCCTCATTGAGTCTAAAATGGTTCCTGAATTGAATTTTCTGCGATTGCACAAACTGTCCTACCTACAACAGGCACTTCAGGTGATTACAGCCCCCCTTTTTCTCTTTTTCTGAACCTCAGGGGACATATTTAGTCTTTAGATGCATGACTTGAATGGAAGTTGTTTAGAATACCAGAGTGGTGACTGACAACATATCTAGGCTACTATGTGAACATACTCTTACAGAACATTTGTTATTAGAGCTTCTGGAAAGGTGAATCTCTGTATTTTAAATCAGCAGTTATACCTCAAATAAGTTATTTCCTTTAATGAGACTATCCTCACAGTAGGTAGGAATCTCAAAAATATTCCTCGCAGTTTATTTGTAGTGATATTGCTGAATATTAAAGATTTTGCTGAAGCTCATAAATCATTTCCATGGAAAACTCTGTGTCTACATCACCGGTGATACAGTTGTAGAAATGGATAATTCTCTGCTGTATGAAGCTGCAGCCATTGCCAAACTCCAACAACCTGTTTTTTTTTTTTTTTTTTAATTTCTACAACTGTTTTGTGCTTCTAATACCATGACGGGAATGGACCCCATTCCCAAGTCAAAGTATAATTAAAGTTCATGAAATTAGTATTGTTTCAGTCTTTGATGTCAGCCAAAACTACTCTTTGCGCCATCTGCAATGTGTCCAGTAATGACTCCTCCTGCAATTCATAGAGGTCACATATAACTGGTAATATATCCAAGTAAGACTGTAGATTCTTTTTTTAGAAGACCCATTGCTCCTACTACTATTGGAACTGTCTGGTTATCCTTCTTCCACATTGCCCTCATTTATGTCCGCAAATCCTAGTATTTTATGACTTAGTCTCACTGTGCGCAAGACACTGCAGTCATTGGGTGTAGCAATTTCAATGACCAATGCTACTTTTTTCTTCTTCTCATGGACTACTATATCTGGTTTTCTCACATTTGTTTGTTGAACTGTTAGTAATGAGTGATCCCATGTGATATAAACTTCATAATTTTCTATGATGCTTTGTGGCTCATGTTTCCAATGTTCTTCAGTCATTTCAATATTATAATGTTTGCACAATCCCCAGTGCAATAGTCTTGTCCCATTATCATGCCTTTCAGTATACAGTCCTTCTGCCATTAGTATATCAAAACCAGCAGCAAGATGTGTGACAGTTTCCAGTTCTGTTTTACAAAACTTACATTTTTTTGTTTCTCCCACAAGTTCAATGGACTTTGTAAACCATCATATACATAGTCCACTATCTTGAGCCAATGATATTAAACTTTCGCCTTCTGGTTTAAATTCACCTCTCCTTAACCATTCCTGCATTCGATCCAGATTAAATTGAGGTTATTCCAAGAGTTTCCTATACTTGCAACTCAATTTATGCATTTTCCACATTTCTTGCCTTTTCATCTGATCCTTCACCTTATATTCTCTCTCTTATTTTTTGGCACATTCAATTGCTGCCTGATTTTTATCTACTTCTGATTTAATTTCTATTCCTGCTTGACACCGATATGCTTCTGCTAAAGTAAGTAGGGAAGTCATCTTAGGACTTATTCTCCTTATGTTTTAAAACTTTTGCTATATTTGGGTCTTGTGAGGTCAGCAGATATGTATGCAGTCCTACGACTGCAGATCTATACATGTAATCAATTTTGAGGAGTCCTATGCCTCCTTCAGAATGGGGAATATACAGACTCGGTATACACTAATTTTTAAAAATCATTTGATAGGCATGAAGCATCCTTCTTGGTTTCCTGTCGAACCAATCCTACAGCTATTGGAGCCAGTCAAGTCACTCCAAAACTGTAAGTTAGGACAGGAAGAGCAAATTGGTTTATAGCTTGGAGTTTGTTCCTAGATGTCAGCTTTATTTGCATTATGCATTAATGTTTTATTGTTGATCTTTCATCAATTCCCAAATATTTATACACTCCCTCTTGCTCAAGTTTTTTTATATCACATTCCTGTCCCAAACTGATGTCTCGTTAGTGCTGCTTTACAGGTTGCTTTTGCACATCTATCAGGACCAAATGACATTCTTATGCCATCTGAAAATGTTTTGGCCCCTTGCAGTTGTGCTTTCAGTTCCTCATCTGATGAACTATACAGTTTTAAATTATCCAGAAAAAATAGATGAGAAGTCTTTACACTTTGTTGTTTTCTGGGAGCCAAATTATAACCATGGCCTAATCTGTTAAGTAAACAACTTAATGGGTTAAGGACAGGACAAAAGAGCAACAGTGACAGAGTCACTCTGGAATATCTCCCTTTGAATGTTTCATCTCTGGAATAATAATTTGTTCTTAATCATGGCTCAACTGCAAAGTGGTTTGCCACTATTTCATGGTTACTGCAATGTAGTCGATCAGTGTAGGGTACATCTTATACATATTAATGCACTCTTATCCGTAGATGTGGAACACTTTCAAAGGCTTTTTTGCAGTATCTCCATGGCATAATTAGATTCTTCCCCTTTCCATTATGACTTTAATAACAAATGATCCTTTGTTCCATATGGCTTGCTTTTGTTACCCTCTGTTCTATTGTCATAACTGATTTTTTTCAAAATTACTGTAAACTCTGGTGGCATCAATTCCAGTGTACAGTTTATACATCATTGGAAGACAAGTTATTGGTCTATAGTTTTTAGGATAGCTTGCAGGCTCGCTCTTAGCAGATGTTTTGCTTTTCCTGTTGTTAACTCGGTTGGTGTTTGTTCGGGGTCCGCATATAGATAGTTCTTACTTGTGGCAAAATTTTCATATAAAGATGTTAATACTTTTAGCTAGAAGTTAGATACTGCATTTGGGCCTAGGGTTTTCCAATTTCTTTTACTTCTATCCATTCAGCATCTTTGTTATGTTCCACAGAATCTTCATAGATATTTCACCTCTATTTCTTCTTTTTTGGTGGCATTTCAATTTATTTTCTCTTGTTTCCCAATTCTCTATAAAACTTTTTTGGATCATTAATAAATTACTTATTTTGTACTTTTCCTTTAGATTTATCTGTGCACATTCTAAGTTTTTTCTGCCTGTGCTGATATTTTTAGTTTATTACTTATGATAGTACATGATAGATAGATCCTGATCTGTTCAGGTACTGCACATTGCTTTCATCACATTTATCTTTGAGTATTTTTGTTGATCTGTTTCCTCTTCTGTACTCTTAACTGGGACACGTCTTGTCCTAATTGCTTTATCGTTTTCTCTGCTCGATACTTTCATGATGGCATTTGATTTCTTCCCCTTCTTTTCCCTTAATGCCCTGTGCTTTTGTGGTAACACCGATATTAATTTAGATACACAGTAATATATCATATTTCCTTCTGTTGTATTGCATGAATCTCTAAGAATAGTTCTAATTACTGTGTTCATTTGTTTTATCAATGTTCTAATTTTTGGGGTTTTGACTTTCTGTAGTCTATTAATCTTAATATATCTGCCCATCCCTATTAAACCAAGCAACTCTTCTCTTGCATCATTTTCTTTTAAACTCAGGACACATTCTTTGTTCTCAGTTTCCTTCGGGCATTCCACAGAAAGCTTCCGTACATCGCCCTGTGTCACATTCTCTTCTATTTCATCCTATGGCATCCATTGCTCCTTCATATGGGAACTCACTTGCCTATCACTCCACAACACTGACTATGTCAGAGTCGCCACAGTTTCCTGTTCCTTCCATTGATGCGCAACTCCAACTGAACTTTTGTACTGGTTTCTTATGGAAGGCTCCAAAGTATCTTCATATGGCAAATAAATGTTTTCCACTCCTAAATTTGGGAATCCATTACTCTATCTTGCTGTGATGTTATCAGAATTAGATGTTCTACACTAAATCCTTCACTTTGCTGGTAATCCATAACTTCAGTTCCTGTTTCTTTAACTTCTTCATAACTAACCCTCTTTTCTCATGTTTCTTTAACTTCTTCATAACTAATCCTCTTTTCTCATGTTTCTTTAACTTCATCATAACTAATCCTCTTTTCTCATGTTTCTTTAACTTCTTCATAACTAACCCTCTTTTCTTTTTCTCATTATTTTCTTATTTTTTTGTATCGGAAAGTTTTCCATATCTGGATGCCTTTGCTTGTATTTCTTTTCAAATATCTTCCGTGCTGCCCTTTATGTATCAATTCATTTTGCTTTCTTCTTTGCATAAATGTTACACCATATTAAATCTCTTTCTTTCCCACGTCCATATTTCTTCAGATGTTTTATGCTCCTCCAGTTTCTCCTTACTTGGGGGACTCATTGTTCCATCTTGCTGTAATATAACCTGTGTTAGACTTTCTACACAATCCTTCACTTCACAGGTATTCCATAACTTCAGCTTCTATTCTTTTAACAACTTCTTTACTAATCTTCTGTTCTTGGCTTTCTCATTTGTATAAATCTTATACCATCATCAGATCTCTTTCTTTCCATGTCCAGATTTATTTTATATACCTTTTAAACATCTTGAGATTTCATTCTTTATATTTTTGCACTTCCTCAGTCACTTCTTTTTCCAAGTGGTCTAAAGTTTCTTATTCTATATAATGTTTTTCATTAATCTGTTGCATTAATGAACACAATTTTTTTACTTGGAACACATTTACTCTTTAGATGCACAATTTAAATGGAAGTTGTTTATTATACTTATATTGTATGGGGTCATTTACTGCACTGTTATAACTTGTTGATACTTGTGAACCCTCTGCTATCTCTGAAAAAAACAAAAAAAAAATCTTGCTTTTTCCCACTTTTCTGAGATTTAAAAAAGTTCAGTTACAGGCTTGCTGTTCTTGAACTGTTTGTAAGTTTCTGTGAGGCCATTTTTTGCTTGGGCTAAAGGAAAGTCTCTCTGTTGATCAGTGGCAATGAAAAACATTGAGCAGCCTGCCTGCCCCTGTGGGAGTGGTTACTGACTTGAAACTGTAGTTTTATTGGCCATTTTGGGTCAATTCCAAAACTCCATCTTCCTCTCTTAAAACATGGTTGCCTCGTGGTTTTGGTGTCTTTTCAGGCTTGTTGGCTGTTGGTGAAGCACCCACCAAGAGGAGAAAATGCTAAGAGAAGAAAGGAGCCACTTTTGAGACTTTAAGTACTTTTCCTCTGTTTATTTGCTATTTTTTTCTGCATAACCACCTATTTTGAGCATTTTCTAGCTTGTTAAACTTGATTTCTGCATTAGTAACTGTATTTAGAGCACAACCTAGAGCTGTTTACTGAATTTCCTGTTTGCACTTATTTTTAAAATCGTTTTTTTCTCAAAACTTGCATTTTATCTGTCTTTGGCCTAGCACTCTTGTGTGGGGTCATTTACTGCACTGTTATAACTTGTTGATACTTGTGAACCTCTGCTATCTCTGAAAAAAACAAAAAAACAAAAAATCTTGCTTTTTCCACACTTTTCTGAGATTTAAAAAAGTTCAGTTACAGGCTTGCTGTTCTTGAACTGTTTGTAAGTTTCTGTGAGGCCATTTTTTGCTTGGGCTAAAGGGAAATCTCTCTGTTGATCAGTGGCAGTGAAAAACATTGAGCAGCCTGCCTGCCCCTGTGGGAGTGGTTACTGACTTGAAACTGCAGTTTTATTGGCCATTTTGGGTCAATTCCAAAACTCCTTCATCTTCCTCTCTTAAAACCCTCTTTTGCATGATTTTGCACGTTTTTGTGCATAGCGCAACAGCGGGCAGTGCCGCCTAATTGGGTTTAAACTATTCCTGGCTCCACAAAGTCTGCTCTTCACTTTTTCCCTTAGAACTGCTCTATTTCTCAATTTAAACACCATATTCTCATTCTAAGGCCCTTCACTGGTCCAGTTAAGTAACCCTACAAGTTAGCACTATTAAACCATAAGCACTACTTACTCTTATACTCTCTATGATTACCATGTCCTCTATTGGTCCGTCTTAAATTCAGTTTACCTATATTACTCTAGCATGTCCAAAGGTCAGTCAATGGTTTCCTCTCCAGTCCAGCTGGTGAATCTGGAAATTTTGAGGCAATGTTACAACTGTCTCATGTACACGGACAACCCTCTCCTCCTCCAAACAGGTTCAAATATATGTGAGAGATGCAACTATTTAGCCAAACTGGAGGCTGAGCTCTCTCATCTCAAAACTGCTGTAACCAGTCAAGAGGAGAAGGTAACCTCACACAACACAATTCCAGTATCACAGTCCCACCACATCAGTGAACCAAACACATAAATGCACAAAAACATACTCAGAGGCTCTAAATAAAAATCTACCTAAGCAACAGAGACCTCCAAAGCAGACATCCAAGCAAATGCTACCTCAAAACAAAACACACACAATACAAAGCCCACAAAGTCAGTGTGCCAAGCAGCCACAGCCCTTAAGGCTGAATAACACACCTGATACTCTTGTAATAGGTGACTCTTTTGTCAGACACACTGACATCCCGCTCACCAGGCTGAATAAAGAGAAGGTCACAATGAGCTGCCTGTCGGGTGCTAGGATCCGCCACATAACGCAAGCACTCGGGTCACTCCAAAGCAAATACAAATATGACTCAGTCATTATACATGCTGGTGTGAATGACCCGAGACGTACCTCCCTGGATTACATGAAAAGAGACATAGAGGAGCTCTCTGATCATGTAGCCCAGGCTGGTATGACCCTGACCTTGAGCAGCATCTTACCCTCACCTAGAATGATGCCACAGTACAAAGACAAAATGATCGATTTTAACAATTGGCTAAAATTCTGGTGTCATTCAAAGGGGATCCAGTGTCTGTCAGCCTGGGATGACATGCTTGACAAGCCACGTTGTTTCGCTAGGGATGGCTTGCACCTGTCACCACTGGGCTTTCGGATATTGGCAAAGGCTCTTGCCAACCCACTTAGTGCCTTTTTTAGGCAAGGCTCAAAAGTCAAACCCATCCCCATAGACAGCACAAGGAACAAGAAACTAAGGGTAATGCTGCTAAATGCCAAAAGTCTTAACCTCAAGATGCACGCACTCAAAGCTCTCCTCAGTATGGAGAACATCGATATCTGTGCAGTGACAGAAACCTGGTTCAAGGCTCCAGAGAGCACCCCAGCACTACCAGGCTATACCTCATATCATGCTTTTCAGCCCCAAAACCCGGACCGAACCACAAAAGGAGGGGGAGTTTCCATATTTATCAAGGATATCCACACCTCCAGGTTAGTGGCATTGCACGAAGTATCGGAGACCATCCATGTGCAACTAACAGTGGGAAAGACTGCTTTTCAGTTTATAGCATCCTACAGACCACCCTCTCAAAGTCAGGAATCCCACTTGGCTTTCCTGAAAACATTGGAGAACATGAAGATCTCTCCGAACACCATTATATTGGGCGACTTCAACTACCCAAACATTAACTGGGAGCACTACTCAAGCCCCAGCACCTTAGCCCAAAGGTTCCTGGAAATTATAAACTCAAATGCTATGGAACAGCTAGTCACCACTCCCACAAGAGGGGACAACATACTAGACCTGATCATTACCAACGTGGGGACTCCATGCTCCACACCAGAAGTATATCCCCTCATTGGTAAGATCAGGCCATAAATTAATTTCACTGGATGTCCACATCCCGACCCCACCCCCAGCCCAGAAAACCACAGTGAAAAACTTCTCAAAAGCGAACTTCTCACTTCTCAAAACGCAAGAGGAATGCTTCAAGACTCCAGGGCCAGTAGAAACTACGGCCCAAACTGCAGAATCCTATATAAACGCATTCTACGGATATCTCCAGGAATGCATGGATCATGCTATCCCAAACAAAACCAAGACCCAATCATCCAAAGGCAGGCATCCAGTCTGGTGGACCCCTGCCATAAATAAACTGTACAACAGAAGGAGGAAGCTACTACATGATAGAGCAAAATCCCTAATAGGGAAGGCATCTCTGATCAGTACTAGCAAAAAATTACGATCCCTCATAAAATCCTCCAAGGCCAGCTTCGAGAGAAAAATTGCACAGGACACTAAAGAGAATCATAAGGCTTTTTTCAGTTATGTTAGAAACCTGGGAGGCAACTCCCAGACTTGTTCTGAGTTTATTCTAAATGACAAAAAATACACTGAACCCACAGACATCGCCAATATCCTGGCAGACAGGTTCAATGCAAACTTCTCCACCCCTCTCCCCCAAAAGAGCAAGTATCTATCCCGGCAGAGGGCTGCCTCCCAAACATCTCTGATGCTCAAGTGAAGGCTGCCCTCTCCAAAGCAAAAAACACTGCTTCCATGGGACCAGATGGCATCCCAGGTTGTGTCCTACATAAACTCCAAGAGGAACTAATCCCTCAAATAAAACAGCTATACAATCTCAGCCTCACTACAGGATATGTGCCCACAGAATGGTGTACAGCAACAGTGGTCCCACTCCACAAAGGTGGAGCCTCTACGGACCCTGGAAACTATCGCCCCATAAGCCTGACTAGCTTAGTCTGCAAGACTATGGAGAGGATCATCATGGAGCTCATAAACAAAGACATTGGGGACCTACATACACTAGATCCTACCCAGTTTGGCTTTGTCAAGGGCAGATCCTGCCTTTTGAACCTGGTTGACTTCTTCGAAACAGTCACCAAAGCCATAGATGAAGGGAAGGTAGTCCACACAGCCTATCTGGACCTTGCAAAGGCATTTGACACAATACCCCACTCAGGCATCATAGATAAGCTATCCAGCTTAAATATAAACCCCTATGTCACAAGATGGGTCGCAAACTGGCTCAAAGACAGAACCCACAGAGTGAGAGTTGCTGGAGCCATGTCACACTCAAAACCGGTCACAAGTGGTGTCCCACAGGGTTCTGTCCTGGGACCACTCTTGTTCGGTATATACTTTCCGAGGTACAGGCAAACGGAGGACTATGGCTCACCAAGTTCGCAGACGACTGCAAACTGGTCGCCATAATCAACTCTCCAGCTGACACAAACATCCTTCAAAAAGGTCTCACAGAGACAGATAACTGGTGCCAGCGCCATGGTTTAAAGCTAAATGCCAAAAAATGTATGGTCATACCCTTTGGCAAAAACAATGTGCCCACAAATTACCACATAGGCGGAAACCCATTAAGTACAGAGAAAGTTATTAGGGACCTGGGGACCCAAGTTGATAGCAATCTCTCCTTTGAAAACCACATTGCCAAAGTGGTTAGAAAGACCTTCTACATAGCCCACCTCATCACGAAGGGTTTCACATCTAGATCAAGAGAGGTAATCGTGCCCCTTTATTCATCCTTCATCAGACCCATCATAGAATACAATGCCCCTTTTGGGATGTACCTTACCCGACACCTGCAGCAATTAGAAAGACCCCAAAAGTATCTCACCAAGAGAATCAAGGGTCTCAAACAGATGCCATATGCTGCTCGGTTAAAAAACCTCCAGCTCTACTCAGTTGCATACCGCCTACTTCGAGGCAATCTATGCCTGACATACAAAGCTATGTCAAATCCAGAATTAATGGACATGCTCCACCTCAGTAAATCTAAATCCCTTAGGGCCACATGCTCGAGGGACTTGAACCTCAGCACAGAAATAAATAGAACTTGCTGGAGGGACAGGTTCATAACCCAGAGGCTCCCTTTGCTCTGGAATAGAATTCCAGTTCATGTGAGGCAGAGCACCTCACTGAATCTCTTCAAGACGAATCTCGATAGGTGGATGGGGGATCATAGGTTTGTCCAAGGGATTACTCCCGTGTCACTATTAGACAGAGGCACAGTAAACTAAACCTTAAAAAGGGCACAGTATACTCAAATCAAGGGGTGGCGTAAGCCATACAGAATCGGGCTAGGCTTATAATTGTCCCAGGGCAGATAGCCTAGTATGAACCTATGAACCTATACCAGAGTGGTGAGTAACAGCATATCTAGGCTACTATGTGAATATACTCTCACAGAGCATTTAGAATTAGAACTTCTGGAAAAGTGAATCACTGTTTCGAATCAGCAGACTTGTACCCAAGATAAGTTATTTCCTCTAATGAGGATACTTTTCTTCACAGTATGTAGGAATGCCAAAAATATTCCTCACAATTTATTTATAGTGATGTTGTTGAATATCAAAGATTTTGCTGTAGCTCATATAAAACCACTGTCCAAATTAATAAAATAAAAGGTAGATACTTATTGGTGCAGGCAGAAAACAGAGGCTTAGAAACTTTTGCAACTGAACTTTTACTCTCAATAGAACACAACACATTATAGAAACTTTTGCAACCTAACTTTTACTCTCAATAGAACACAACACACAATTAAAATCACACCATAAAACGCTTAACTTTTATCATCGTGTTTTTCTTCCTATATTGTTGGACTTCATCTACTTTTATTTCATTACAGTGGACGTTGATTTTGATTGTGGATACTTGGGTTTCCCTGCTTGTATATATAAACCACTCCCATGAAAAACTCACTGTCTACCACACTGGTAATACAGGCATAGAAATGGATAATTCTCTGCTGTATGAAGGTACAGCCATTGCCAACTCTAACCTGCCTTATAGAATTTTTCATGACCTTAGATAGAAAGGGAGTGACACTTGCAATCCTACAGTTAACAGTCTCCTTCTTAAATATGTCCTTATACAATAGAATATGATTGGTAATCTTTTCCTGTACTGAATTATCTCCCATTTCTAAAGGAAAAGTATGTAGCTCTGCCAGTACCAGTGTCAGTGGCTTTGAAGGAGGCTTATCTACCTTTAATACTGTGATAATAAGAAGGCTGCGACTTCAATTCCACACCAGATGCTTAGAATCATTCTCCAGTTGTCACACAGTAGAGCAGCAAAAGGGGGTGTCACACTCTTGAGCTGTGTGTACCCTTTCAATGAGTTATTAAAATGAGGCCCATCCGAATGATTTGGTGGCAAGTTCATATTGCTGCTATGGATTTCATGGCACTTCCTGAAGAAAGTATGGCCTTTCCCTATAGTTCTGGTAAAGTTACCTTTGTTTAGCATGAATACCACCTTAAGTCTTTCCTGCAAACAAGTCATAGTCCTTGTGGGACAAAAAAAAAGTGTTTCAGCAAAGTTATTTGTCAAGCACCATTTCCATCTCTTTTAGCATCACTGGAGACAACTCAGTCACACAATGGACTTTTATTTTCAAAAGTCACCTCCTCACTTTGTTCACTTTTTTCTCAACCATATATACTTATAATCCAGTACTGACACATCAAGCAGTACACTTCACTGTATTTGCACAGAAGGAAGAACTTACTGAGCATTTGGGACTGATGGGTAGTACTTTCAAACCATTGTTTTCTTGCTGGTTCTCCTTGAACTTCATAGCTCTTGTATATATTTCTCCATCTGTTACCACACCAAGCCATCTACTTCTCTAGGGCTAACCTGGTCTGCAGGAGTAGCATGTCTGCATTTTGATGGCATTTCACAAGACTTTGGTTCTCTTCCACATCAATTTCTTGTACATGACTTCCTCTTTTCAGTGGTCACATTTTGTAACCTTCCTCATTTTAGGCAACTATTTATACCCTACTCATGTGCTTCCTTTTGTCCTGATCCAGGATATTGCTTCCTTCTCTATTCCTTTCTAAATGTGTGGAAAAGGCAATTAGTGAAGTCATTCTACAGAAGTTGTTGTCTTTCGGCTTTTCCCGGTTAGGGGTCGCCACAGTGGAACTCCAGTCCGCTAATGATTGGCAGTAGATTTTTATGGTGCCGAGTTGCCAGCTCGACACCCAACCTTCAAAGACGGCACGCCCATTCACACATGTCTTTCGGAACGCCACTCGACCCGTGGGGAGGACATGCAGACTCCACACAGAAGGCACTCCCTGCACACTAGCTGATAATCGAATGGGAGAACCTCTTGCTGTGAGGCAACGTTACCGCTGCACCACCGCGGTGATTGTGTTTTTCTGTGCATATGATAGCCTAGACCTGAATATTCTAAATCTTTTGAGTCTTAAACTAAACTCATCCAGCTAACATTTCACCATCAGGGCTGCTCCATTCCTATACAGTTTAAGCTTTTGGAAGACCAGAGGGATTGAATAAATCATTCCATCCGCAATAATGGCTACTAAACTGCACATGACCAGTACTTAGTATACATTCTTATTCTTGCATTAAAACATTAAATAAATGAAATTACTGGTATTTATTGAACAGATATCCTAGAATATGATGATTGAAATCCCTATAGCCATATAATTTCCAAAAAATAATAGTGAAACTTGGTGCTTTAGCAACATTGCTGAATTTTCCTGACTGCAATCACACAGTACTTGGTCAGGGTTGTCTGGTAGATTCCACAAGGTTAGCTACTAGTGCTACTACTTTTAAACTGGTCCATGGATACACTCCTTGACTACTGCATATATTATCAACAATACTCATATCAATGAGCAACACTGAAACTTACCTTCACATGCATCACCTAAAGTTGTTGTAAGGCAGCGAAAAAGTATACTCTCTACTTCAACAAATTTGTTACTAACCAAAGTAAAGAAAGATTATGCATTTTAACCCACCAACTTCTGCTTTTCACCTAGCTTGTGTGATGATTAGATTTGTAGATTCAGTAAGTGTGGTATCTATATAGTATGCTATCTCTACCACTGACACAATAACTAGCATTAAAAATACTCTCCAGATGCCAAATTTCTAGCTTCTCCTTGCTTACAAATGCTGTTGCAAACTAAGGGCTTACACTGTTAAGTACTGCCTCTGGTTCAGTCCTTAAAGGCATTGATATGGTACTGAGCAGTATGTGATGTCTCAGCACTACATACCCTTAACCTGCAACCTTGTTCAAAACTTCAGCTTCTTGAGCCAGACAGACTGAATCAAGTATTCTAATGCTACTTAATGTGGATGAAAACCTCATTTGTACTCACTACATTCTGCATTCACCATCACCTTCCCTTCTTTTGCCTCCACATAAAATGAAAACATAAGACTTTGCTGACCTTCATTCCTGCTTACTCAGCCCTGCCCATTCTTTAAAGCATCATCATGTGCTGATCTGCTGAAGAACATCCTTGCAGCTGCTGTAAGGATGGAGGCTACTAGTTATACCATCACCTCACCCTCTAGCCATCCTTTGACCAATAGTTTCATAGGTAAGAACTAAGCTAACTGCCCTTATGGGCCATTTTATGCCAAGCCAATTTCCCTTTTTCCACTTGAAATAACCTATCTCATTTGGTTAGAGATTG
Source organism: Protopterus annectens (assembly GCF_019279795.1). Classification (NCBI taxonomy): domain Eukaryota; kingdom Metazoa; phylum Chordata; order Ceratodontiformes; family Protopteridae; genus Protopterus; species Protopterus annectens. Next base: position 781,702,865 of record NC_056743.1, on the reverse strand, counting down.
GTCTTACCCATCCCATGGTGGATAATTATACATTTCTCCTTAATGAGAATAACTGGGATCATACCACACATAATTTGAGGGAACCGATGCATGGGATAAAGCATTTAGGAGCTGCCTCTGTCCATTAGTACGGGGGGCAGTCCTTGGGTACATTTTCTTTTTCCCATCCACAGAACTAAGTTGCACTTGAATATAGGCAGGGATGAACTTAGTTTTATGTGGATGTGGAGCCAATTCCACAGCAGTGGTATCCTCTGTGAAACGTACCTGTCCCTCCAAACCATTCTGCTGATGTTGTAGAAAAGGTTTAGATCCCTAGACTGAGTATTTCTGATGCCATATGACTTGTTGATGTGCAGTAAATCCATCAGTAATGGGTTGGAGGATACTTTGTATGCCAGAAACAGGTCATATCTTAGCAGTCTGTTGGATACCGAGACAGGGCTTTGAGTTGGTCCATGTAGGACATGTTGTTTAGATATTGTATGCTTTTAGTAAGGTATCCCTGTGGTCAATCCACTTCTTGCATGTGTCAGGACAGATGCATACCAAAGGGGGATTTATATTGAATGATTGGCATAATGAGGGCTGAGTAAATGAGGTAATGACATCCCGAAATCTAGACCTGATCCCTTTTGTCTATAAGCTGTGCGATATAAAAGGACTTTCTTAAAATAGACACATTGGTCAAAAGTCAACTCTTATAGGTGTAGTTCAGTGTAGCAGTTCTCTGAGGTAATGTAAAAAAGGATACTATAATGCATTTTTTAGCATTTAGTTTCAGTCCATGATTTTGGCATCAGTTATTTATTTGAGACAATCTTTACTGCATATACCCATAAACAGCTACAGCCCACTGTCTCAACTTTTGCTAAACCCTCTCTAGTTTCCGCATATTTCCTGCTACTTTTCCCTCTCCATAACTAGACATACAGCTAACATTCAGTCACAAGACTCATGACTATCTACCCATCTGCATCACTTCTAAAACTTGAATATAAGAAATTACCCCCAAACTGTCATTTTGGTATGCTGTCAAGGTCATTATTATAGCTTGTGTCAGCTTTTAATTTTATAGAATCATTCAAAGTTTTGCAAGCAGGCTATCCAGGTTCTAAACATGTTACATTAGCTATTTGCTGAATATTGATTCTCTGTAAAAAATGATTTACAAATGAGTTCCACAGCTTGAAAACATCTGTTCAACTGACCATTCAAGTCAGTAAAACAATTAATATTCCATCTGCACTTTCATAGAATCATAGGAAGTTACTAGGCTAATGGCCCTAGGGCCCTTACAAGCCTAGCCAAGTTCTACCCTTACTTCCATGATCAGCATCTTACACCCATGTTCAAGAGGGACACAGGTGGAACCCCCGGAGCGAATTTACAGTTACCCATCCAGTTGTCCAGACTGCGTTTGAAGAGGGCCAATGAGCTGTTCTATTTGATATGAAGTGGGAGTCTGTTCCAAAGCTTTGGTAACCTCTGAGACAAATCTGTCCCTCCAGCAGGCTCTATTAATGTCTTAATGTCACATACCAAGTTAAGGTCTTTAGAGTGAGTAACTCTTGTACCATCTAACTTGTGGATATTGGATTTTGAAATCCAGTGGCTGTTTGAGACTAAGAATGCTCCTCTCATACACTGATCTAAACATACCCATGACAAGTTAATGCACAGACTTGCATCTACTGATCACATTCCTTAGGCAACATCGCCAGGCCCAGACCTACACAAATAAGGTTACAGTTCTATGCAATATTCACAATTTTGCTTCCCCTTCCCGCTCATGCTACATGCCATTTTCCTTGCTGCTTTGCTGAACATACCACTACATCACATGCAGTGGCCCAGGCACCTGTGACTTATACCCAAGTCCCCTTCATCAGTTGCTATGGCCAGCTAACAATGTGCCCACCAAATCCAACAAAATATAAATATGAAAATGGTACATAATGACAATGAGAATCATGCAGAATGCCAAAATGAAAATGTACACAATGATAGTGAGAAAAATGAACAAATAGCACTTTTATTAGAAATACCAAACAGGAAAAACAGAAGCTGAAAGATAAAAAGTCACCATTCCTTCTAAGCCTAACCTCTGTATAAGTTAATGGGATGAGTTTTGTGGAAAGGAGTGGTGGAATTCCTAAATATATGCTATCTAGCAGATGACAAAACTATATACACACAACTTTTTTCATTCTAAATTGATTCAGTACTTACAATATGTCTATGTGAACAATGATAAAGCAGGACTTGAGGGACACAGTGCACATCTTAGCTTCAGTAGTAACCTTGACAGTGTGCGTCTCAGATGAATGCTGAGGAAACTATAATGTCCGCCTGTGATATAGTTTATCGAGGTGGATATGGTACTGGTAGGTGCACAGGAAGTAAAGGGTAGTGCAGGGGGAAATGAGAAGTGAGAACTACTAGGTACTGAAGTGCTACAAGGCTCCTCTCATTGGAAATGGTCCTGTTCATTTGTACACTAGAGATCACATTGGTATTAGAAAATACGGTTAGCCTGTTCACAGATTCTCCCCAACAATGGAGCACTGGTTAATGACAAGTCAGACTGCAGGAGGCCTAAGGCAGAATTGGGGAGATACTGGGTAAATGGAGAGGAAAAAATGCCATATATGAGGGTATGAATAGTCAGGGCATGGCTTTCCAAGTTATGAATAGTAACTGTTTCAAGGGTACAAGACAAATTCTGGGTGTTATGTTCACCTCCTGAGAGAATCCTGTAATAATGTCAAGCAACAGTGCTAAAGTCAACTGAATAGCTGAAAGTTTTGCCAGGAGTATGGCATCTACCAGTGTATATTCTACCCTACCACTATATATAGCACTACTAAGGCCTCATTTTGAATGTACCTCTTCCTACTTCATTTTGCTGCTTGTGCTTAGGTATTCAACTGCATTTAGTTTGTCGCATTTAGTACTGCTTGTCAGTAGCCTTATTAAATTGATGACCGTATTCTACTGAATTGTTGCTTTATTTGAGCTGTTTTTTACTGTTGTAATTGTGAGCTAATTTATGACATTTGCACCATTTTAAAGCAATTTACTGATGAACTGCAATTCATTACTGTTAACTGCATTTTACTGCAGTTCATTACTGGTTAACTGATTTTTTTCATGCTGTGAGATCTGCTTTTGTCTGTAAGTGGTTAATCTGTGTTTTTTTGTGAGTTTTACTGTGTTCTTAACCCTTAAATTAAGTAGCATAGTCTGATACAGGTTTGCTGCAGCTGCACTGTTTTTAACCATTTGCGAGGTATTCCAGCTACAAATTTTCCCTTAGTAGCACTTGTGTGATCACATCACCTAGTAGTACTACTCTTAGACCTTTCACCCTTTACCCTCCTAGCTCTATTTGGCCTCTCTCTCTCTCAGTTTCTGACAAATATGGATAGTCAATGTCCTATGTTTTCGCCTGGCAGTCTGGTTGATATGGGCATCATGAGACAGTGTAGCAACTGCCTCATGTACATGGACAGCCTTCTACTACTGCCACCTAGGAACACAATTTGTGAGAGGTGCAATTACATTAAGAACCTAGAGTCAATGCTCTCTCCCTCACAAGCCAGTATATCTGGTACTGAGAAGGCTGTCAACACAAACACCACACCTCAACCACCACCCACACCTACACAACACACACACACACACACACACACACACACACACACACACACACACACACACACACACACACATATGCAGAGTTCCTCAACAAAAACATACCAAACAAAAGAGACCTTCAAGGGAAAAAACACATGAAGTCCACTGCCCACCACACCACACACAGTCCATGCACCTGTGTCTCACAGCCACTAAGGCCTAAACGTAAACCTAACATATTAGTCATAGGAGACTCCATTGTGAGACACACAGATGTGCTCCTCAACAGGCTGTATAAGGAAAAAGTCATGGTTAGTTTGTCAGGTGCCAGAATCCACCATATCACCCATGCACTCAAGTCTCTCAGCAACAGGTACTGTTATGACTCTGCCATAGTCCATGTTGGCGTGAATGACTTGAGATGTCCCTCCCCAGGACTATATGAAGAGAAACATGTTCAAACTCGCTGAATGAGTGTCCTAGGTAGGTATGTTCCTAGCCTTAAGCAGCATTCTACCATCACCCAGAATGATGCCTCAATACAAACAGAAAATGATTGACTAACAATTGGCTTAGTTTCTGGTGTCATTCCAAGGGGATCAAGCACCTGACAGCCTGGGAAGACTGTCTGCATCTGTCTCCCTTGGGCTTCAGGCTCCTGGTAAAGGCTCTTGCCTCCCCCATAGTGCCTTTTCAGGCAATGCCATGAGGTCAAAACTACCAACATGAAAATTTCATCAAAACGTTAATTAAAGGTCATGCTGCTAAACACTAGGAGTCTAAACATGAAACTGCACTCATTGCAAGCATTCTTAACCTTGGAAGATGCTGACATTTATGCAGTCACAAAAACCTGGTTCAAAGCTGCTGAGAGCACCCCAGCCAAACCAGGTTACTTGTACTATCATATATTCAGACCCCAAACCATGGGCTGAAAAGCAAAAGGAGGTGGAGTTGCAATATATATAAATGACATATACCTCCAAGCTGGTCAAACAGAATGAAGCACAAGGGGCAACTCCAGGTGCAGTTAACTATTTACAAGAGCCCTATTCAAATCATAGCTAGCTACAGGCCCCCAGCATTGACTCAAGGTGGCCACTCCATGGATCTGGACCTCTTTGAATCTATCAAGAGTCAATTCTTTATCCTGATCTTGGTCAATTAACTATCCAACCATAGATTGGAAGAACTACTCATACCAAAACACAAATGCCCAGAGATTCCTTGATTTTGTCAATTGAAATACCTTGGACCAGCTGGTCGACACCCCCACAAGAGGTGAAAATATCTTGGACTTGCTATTAACCAACAGGAGTAACCACTGCAGCATCCCTACAGTGTCAGCCTCCCTGGTAAGATCTGACCACAAAGTGGTCACTTTCAAAATCATCTCCCTTGTTCCCCCCACGCTACAGTCAAACAAAAAAATATCTTCTCCAAAGCTGATTGCAACCTACTGAGGGAGGGTATAAACAGCTTCACAGCCCCCTCCCCCACCATAGGAACTGGCACATATGCCCAAACATACACCAAAGCACTATACAAGCATTTATATAGATGCATGGCATCGGGACTACTCGACAGGACAAACTCATCCTCCTCAAGGAAGAGTGAACCTGTCTGATGGACATCTGCAATAAATAAACTCTATAATAAAAGGAAAAAAATGGCTGTCCAGGACCAAGAAGGAGTAGGTGCCTAATTGGAAGCAATCTTTCCTTAGCTTGAACAAACAAATATGAGCACTAGTGAAATCATCCAAAGCAAACTTCGAGTCCGAATATATGTCTGCAATCTCAAAGGAAGAACTCAGATCTGCTCAGAACTGGTGGTCAAGGACAGCACATACACAAATGCCGTAGATATAGTCAACCCACTTGCAGACAGGTTCAGCGAAAACTTCACCCCTCCGTCCCACCAATTAGTAAATCAGGATGTCCCCAGCACCTGCCCCCCTTATCTCTAGGGAGCAAGTCATCACTGCCCTCTTAAAGGCAAAAAAATGCAGCCTCCAGGGGACCCGATAACATCCCAGGCTGCATCCTACATGAACTCAGGGAGGAACTTGTAGCACCATTAAGCACCCTATTCAACCAAAGCCCAAGGACTGGCTTCATCCCAGCTGAGCGGTGGACAGACACTGTCATCCCTTTGCACAAAGGTGGAGCATCTACCGATCCAGAAATTATAGACCCATCAGCCTAACTAGCCTGATCTGCAAGGCCATGGAGCGGATTATCATGGACCTCATTACCAAGGACATTGGCAACCTCCAAACACTCAATCCCACACAGTTTGGTTTCATCAAGGGGAGGTCATGCCTGTTAAATTTGGTAGACTTCTTTGAGACAGTCACCAATGCCATGGACAAGGGGAAGACTGCGCACTCCACATACCTTGACCTGGCCAAAGCCTTTGATACTATTCCCCATGCAGGTGTTTTAGATAAACTCTCTCAACTAGGCATCAATCCATATGTTACCAGATGGGGAGCAAACTGTCTCACTGATGGAACCCACCTAATCAATATAGGGGAAGCCACCTCAAGCAGTAGACCCATAATGAGCAGTAGACCCATAACGAGCTGTGTACTCCAGGGATCAGTCTTGGGGACTCTGTTGCTTGGGACATACTTTTCTGAGGTGTAGGCCAAAACCAGTGAGCTATGGCTGACCAAGTTTGCTGATGACTGCAAAGTGGGCACTGTCATCAATTCCCAGAGTGATGTGGACATCCTCCAAGAGGGTCTCACCCAAACAAATGACTGGTGCCAGAAACATGGCCTTAAACTAAATGCCAAAAAATACATCATCCCCCCACTTTCATGAGAGTGACATTCCCACAAATTATCACTTTAATAACAAGGTCTTAAGCACGCAATCAGTTGTGAGGGACTTGGGCACCCAGGTTGATAGCAAACTGACTTTGGACCACCATATTGCCTCAGCTGTACAGAAAGCTTTCTACATGGCCCACCTCATTAGTAAGGGTATCTCATCCAGGGACAAGGTGAACATAACATCCCTGTATTCTTCCCTTATAAAACCCATTATGGAGTACAATGCCCCGATACCTTACAAAGCACATGCAGCAGCTGGACAGACCAGAGGTTCCTCACCAGGAGAATCCAGAGCCTCAGACATCTACCCTACACAGATAGGCTAAAGGCCCTGTCCATCTACTCAGTCTCATATAGACTCCTCAGAGGTGACCTCTGTCTGGCATACAAAGCAATCTCAGACCCAGCCTTGATGGGACTGCTGCATATCCGCAAGTCAAGCTCCACTCAAGTAACCCGCACCTGTGACCACACCTTGGTCTGGGACAGAAATAGGAATTGTTGGCGGGACAGATTTGTGTCCCAGAGACTGCCCCTTCTGTGGGATACACTCACTCTCTATATCAAGCAGAGCACCTCATTAACCCTTTTTAAGTGCAACCTGGATAACTGCATGGGGAACAGAAAATACACCCCACGGATTCCACCTGTGTCCCTGCTGGACAGGGGCATCAGGTGCTGACTTGTCAGAACATGGGTTAAATTCTTGGATAGGCTTGTAAGGGCCTCAGGGCCAATAGACTAGTAACGTCCTATGATCCTATATACAGGATGCCACATTTGTGACTTTAAAGTGACTTGAACAAGTTCATACTGGAGAATTACCAAGGTGCAAGTACAAGAGGGAACATACAGTATGAGTAAAAGGTCAGAGCACTACGAATGTACAGAATGAGGGAAAGCATAAATATAATGTGATATACTTAAATATGTAGTAAAGACAAGGATAGATGTTCAAAAGCATGATGGGTTACATAATTGGAAAGGGAAGACAAAGGAATGCAAAGGCATGTTGGACAACTCAAGGGGAGTTTTTAACTCCGTATCAGGAAATATTGCTGCAGGGAGATGGTAATGGGGTCCTGGAATGTACTTCGAGAAGATATAGAGGAGTATATGTCTGTAGAAAGGTTCAATAATGCCTAGGACCGACAAGAGCTGAACTGGTCTATCTGTGTTATACAGGTAGAGTTGAGATACCCAAGGTATTCTTCATGTCCACCTTTGTTCATTTTTCCTGTGTTTCTACATTTGTGTGCGTCACCGTGCTTTTATTATGTTGCAAGAACACTACGTAATCCAATTATGTATTTCAAGATAAAGAGGTATACCATTGTCATCAGTATAACACAGGGCTGTACACTAGACTTCCCTCTCACAGACAACTAAAAACTAGAAGTTATCTTAATTTTAACTTCAAGGGTGCAGACTTAAACATAAACATTCTGCAAGAAGGACATATGGAGTTCATTTCTTTGCATAATAAAGAATCTGAAAAATATCAGGTGTCCTGGTAAATGCAAAATTTTAATTTCACTCCATCAGCAAGCTCTCCATCCTAATCCACAAAAAGCACCATTTCCTGTGATTCCACAGCAAGAATTGTCATGTTATCTGTGTTCCTCACAGTATAGTTAAACATGTTTACTTTTCCCTACTCGTTTCTGGTACTCTGCCTCCAACCATACTTTCCTGGTCGTATAAAGGCAGCAATTCATTTCTCAATATTTAGTTTATATCACTTGCTTTGTCTTATTTAACATACAATTGCCAGCATTGCCCATTTCTAAGTCTACTAATTTAATCCATGAAATAAAGGTGTCATTCTTTACAAGGCCTGATTCACGTGTATGTGGTCTCCAAGTTTGTGGTATATACTTCTAAAACCACTAAAGCAATCTCCCTCAACCACTTCGTCATTTCAAATATTACTCCAAGTATTACCTTTAAACAGCATGCTTCCTTTTCTTTGCTACTTTAACCCATATAAGGGTAATGAATGAACCACTCCCATGTACTTTATACATGCACCCACAAACTGTATTTACAAGAGGTCCGTTTATGATACTCTCTGCACAACACAGAGGGCTAAAGCCACAGAGCCATTAGCAAACAGTGTTGCACTGAAATTTGATTTCTCAAAACTCTTTACGTATATAGTAAAACTGAGGAAGTCATATGATCAGAACAAATCAAACAAAACACCTCTGAATAGACCCTGTAAAAGGTTATAAATAAAGTTATAGGATTTCTCTATTTAAACTTGAAATACAATGTGTAATGTATTCCATCAGAGATTTAATCCAATGGGTATGTTTTAATGTAGCCACTACAAAAAAAACATGAATACATGATTACATCTAGGACTTTCAGAACAAAAGGCCTAAGGCCACACTAATCAATTAACGATGGATGGCTATACTCCAACTTGTCCACGGTAGTCCAGTTTATACAAAGACCTTATATGTTATTGCCTGTCTACTATAATTTTTATTCCTCCTTCCATACAGCCCTGATTTGATAATGTATGCTAAATCAGACATATTTTTAAATATAGGGCATTAGAGAGAGAAAGATCATTCAAAATTTCAGAATGTGATGTTTTAATGGGGCAATGCTCCCAATACCAAGAACGTAGCGGTCTCATTTGCAGTAATACTGTTAAAAATTGCCAGTTCTGAGTCTGCTGCATCTTGACGTAAGGAGACATCCTGCTTTGCAGCTAGTCACTGTTCAAAGTTTTTAATTGTTTTTTTAAATCATTAGTTACAGATTGTCATTCCCTATACTGGTTGGTATTGGTTAATATCATCATAACACATTTATTCAGCTACAATAATCTACAATGCTTGCAGTTTCATTTTTTTGTGTTCATCTTATTGAAGAGTATGTCTGCAATTCCCTGTCTTTCTCAATACAACTTAGATTTCAAAGTGCTACAGAGTTACTGTTAGGGAAAATAAAAGGCTGTTGGTTAATGCAATTATTCCAAACAACAAGGTCACTTAGAGCATGACAGTGAGATTACATAGTCATTATGTGATTAGAAATATGATGGTAAAGTTCCATTTAGTATGGTGTAATGTTGCAAGATATCCCTGAGAGGAGACATCTGGCTTGCTCATGACCAGTACTCATCATTAAGAAGACTTTTCATTATGTCTGGCACACTCCTAGACCTAGTTATTAGCAGAATATCCAAAGCTGGACTAGTTTCCACTCTGACATCTGTAGGCACGTCCTATAGGTTCATAGGTTAGTACTAGGCTAACTGCCCCTGTGGGACATTTTAAGCCTAGCCATTTAACCCATGTGAGAATCAAACCCTGTACCTTGTGTTGTAAGGCAAATATCTTAACCATTATGCCCAACCTCCTTTTGAGGGCTATACCATCATAGCTTTACTCTCATACCTTTCTCCTGCTATGCATGCTCTGAATCATCTTTGTATATACTCATGACTGCAGGTAAGAATACAGAATGCTCCTGTGGTGCTGTCAGCAATTAGTTCTTGCCTCACAAACATTTTCTTCAGTGCAACATCTTATAACTGGCTTTTCAGGTAATTCTGTGGCTATTTTTAGGGGAAGGGAAGTACTTGGAGTTTGGCTTCTATACGAAGTATCCAAACTAGACTTTTTCTTTAGTTGTACATAATGTTTAATTATACTAGACATTTTAGTCCCTTTATTTTGACCTTCTGACCTCTCTTGTATGTTCATTCTGTATTCTGTCCTTTACTTACAAACACTAGCTGAATTCAGAAAGAGACAGCCTAATATGATGTTTTTGCTCAAAGACATGCATGTCCCTCTTTGTGGCCATGCTAGAAGCTAATGAGACATTCCGGGAGAGGGGCATAAGTGAGTTAGCCATGTGCTCCCTTCTGGAACTGTCTGTGGTAGGCATTTGTGGAATCTGTGTAAATTAGTATGGCTGCTCCTTGTCACTTATATTAGTTGGCTGTGTTCACCCATAGTGGTGGTAAATGCTGAGGAGTTTAACAGTTAGGTAGTGTTAGAGAGTGTGTGTGTGTTTTTATGTGAAGGGCTGCACATGTGAGTGTGGGCCATTGGGTGTGGGGAAACACTAGCCACCAGAGATAGTTTGAAGACATAGGATGGGGGACACTAGCCACTAGGGGTTACACTGTTACCTCCTGCTTTAACGCTTACATATAACGTAGGTTGGGGGGGACACTAGACACCATGAATACTCTATATTGCATGCCTTAAAGGCATTTCATTCAAAAAAAACAAGTTGAGGTGGTGAACCACTAGCTGCCAGGGGACAACTGTTTAGCTACATGCTTTAATGGCAATTTGGGAACACACATGGTGGGGATAAACACTACACATGAGGGACAACTCTTGAAAATCATGCCTTAATGGCACTTGCACATAACGTGGGTCAGGAAGAACACTAGACAACATGAATATTGTATCTATTGTGCTTTAAAGACAGAATTGAAAAAGTGGAGTGGAGAACCACTACATACCAGATGTAGTATAAATAGTGTGCCTTAAAGGAACGAAGGTAGATTCCAACTCTATACCCTTCCATCTCCCACCGAGGATATTAGACCTCAGCATCACCACAAGACACCACGGATGTAATGTAAAAAAAAAAAAAAAGAAACACCTGTGATAACTGATACATTAGTTCAGCAAAGGTTTTTATAACATACCGAGGATCATGGGCATCATTCAATGCCCGTAACAGTTTGTGAGGTGCAAGGGAACGGGACAAGGAACATACCGACTGTCAACCTTGTAGCACAAGAAATGTACACAAAGCCAAAAGTAATGGTGAGACAAAGACACAGGGATGGATTTTAATTATTCCTATTAGAATGTTGTTAAAATAATAGCTTTTGCACTAGTGCACATCTACTGAAGGATATGAGGTATGAATCTAATGTCTGGCTTTTACCATCTGTGAATTGCCAGGGCAAAGTAAAAAAGAGACATCTGGGACATTCTGACAACAGGGGCAGGTACAAAGTATGTGGTGTGTGTGTGTGTGAGATTGTCAGGGTGAATGGGCAGTGCCTCTGCTAATGCAATGCATCAGCCAACAGTGTTAACATCACAGGAAAGTGATTAGTGCATATGGTAATTAATGACAATTCAGAGACATGAAAATTTGACAATGAGGTCTTTCCTCATTTTAGGTAATGTGTCTCTGCATAATGCTTAGCACTATAGAATCAGGGCCTTTTTAATGTTGCCCTTACTGTGAGTGCTGATGTTCTTTCTGAATCACTGAGATAGACTTCTTTTTCTGTTGTGGTTTAAGTGCTTCACGCGTAAAAGAGGTACCCATAAAAATGGCCATTTGTACTGTTACAAAAATTCCATTACTTTGCTTTGAAATACTTTTTCAGGATTTACTTATACTCAACTTGATTGTTAACTGCTCCTTTTATTTTATACAGATTACTGTCATTAACTTGTTGCCTCACAGCAAGAGGTTCTCCTGTTCGATTCTCGGTTGGAGTGTGGGGAGTGCCTTCTGTGTGGAGTCTGCATGTCCTCCCCGCGGTTGAGTGGCGTTCCGAAAGACATCCGTGAATGGGCATGCCTTCATTTAAGGTTGGGTGTCGAGCTGGCAACTCAGCACCATAAAAATCTACTGCCAATTATTAGTGGACCGGAGTTCCGCTGTGGCGACCCCTAACCGGGAAAAGCTGAAAGACAAAACTGTCATTAACTTAATTGTGTGCAACTGAACAGAAATTCCCTTACACTGCCTTTTTAAAAATATATTACTATACAAACCCACTATATACAAATGGTTTCTTTGTATGATCATTGTTTATAACTTTTAATGTACAAGTTCCCATGAAAATTGTACAGTATAGCCTTTCCCGTCATTTATCTCCAGAAATCACAAAGACTTAATTGTTTGTCATATAATCTGTGAGCCCCTATCTGTTTTCATACTTTAGGTCACAGGATTTCCACCTTCTACCACTAAGCAGCAACTGCCATGATTAGTACTTCCACGTCCAAATGTCCACTCTCCTTTGCCCAGTTGAAGCTTCCTTAACTAAATGGCTGTCAGCATTCCCAGCACTGGGGATTTTGGTTAACTTTTAGTAGTGGGCTAGAGGAGCTAGGCAGGAGATGAGGGATCATCTGAATCCAACATCATTCTTATGGTATGAGAACTATTTAAAGACGTACCTCTAACTGACATACTGAGCTTAAATTACCAGACAGATTGTGCAGTGCCATTGCCAGGGAAATGCTGCCATCTCTACATCGATATCATCCTTAAATGCTTGCCCCTCTACACTGTAGCACCAGGTTACTAGAACAGAAAATCCAGAATAACTGGGATAGTACCATAGATAATTTCAGGGGCACCACCCCATATGCTTCCATCTCACCCCCACGTCCAACACCCAAATGATGATCAGGTTCTGCCTCATAATTTCTTTCTTATGCCAGCTCCTGCAGGAGCCCAAGTCACTAGTCAACCCTGGTTACATTCCAGGTTTTATGCCACTATTCCAACAGACCTGGCAGCCCTTTGAGCTTAGTCTGCAAAAGATGTCCACCCTTCCTTCTTCATCACCACCTTTTCCACTTAATTTTGTTCTCATCCAGCCAAATCTGTTTTTTTTTTTAAGAGGTGGTACATGCACCAAAGGAATATTACAAGTTTGTTAAATATTTGTCATGCATAACACAGTGATGCTGCATAATATGAAGTGCATGAGAAATCTGCTGACCATCATGTTTTAATGAAACTCCAGTGTTCCAAAACCATCACAACATAGATGTGTATGCAGATGAAATACTTTAGTTCCCTTAACTCAGTCATGGCCTGTAGCCAGACCTGAAGCATTTGCTGCACAGTCCTATGTACCATTGACTGGTTAGAGTTAACCACTTAATAAGAGTTAATTAAAAATTATGCTTAACCTCTTCCACAAACTAACAAAAGGCCCATCACTCTCCAATGCTATCAATGAGGATAAGCCCAACAGATCCCTTAGATCTCAGGACAAAAATCTGATAAAAAGACAAATTATACAATGACTGGCCATTAATATTCTAAAACTAGCATGCTGATTAGCTAGCCCAACCAGTATGCCCATTGTAAATCTGAGAATATACCAACGGAAAAAGGTCAGGTTGTCCGGACTTTGTTCCATTGTTATAGTCTGCAAGTTTTATTTCTTTTTTGTATTTCTTCCATTTTGTCTCTCTCCTGCCCTTAAATGGTCTGAAATTTTTTTTTTTTTTTTATAAAACAAAACAAAAAAAAAGAAAACAAAAACAGAGCAACAGAGACCTTATTTTCTCCATTGCTTCCTTTTCAAAGCACTGATGTACTGGGTATGTGTGGGAACACAAGTCCCATACACACACTCAGTACATCAAAAAAAGGCACCAGGATATTACCAGCCACGAAGGACAGCATGGGGCCGTTATACAAAGATATTATTTAAGAAAAGTATTTTTTTTCTTAAATAATGTCACTGTATAATAGCAATAACCAACTCCATGGTGTGGTATATTAAGATTTACCCACAGTTGGCTTTATTTAATCACTTGGGCTTCGCCCTCGTGATTAAACCACACCAACTGTGGGTAAATCTTAATATACTACACCGTCATCAGTTATTGCTTAATTCAATAACTGTGGTGATACTCTTTCTGTGCAATGGGAAAACTGGCACTCTCTACCACTAGACCTTAGAAATGAACCTGATCTTATGAGGTTTCTCATAGGTTTATAGGTAAGTGCTAGGCTAGCTGCTCTTATGGGTCATTTTAAGCCTAGCCAATTTCCCTTTTAAAGCTGAGAATCAAAGTCTGAATCTATTGCTGGTGAGGTTAACACCTTAACCAATATACCAAACGCAATAATTTAGTCACATTTAGCTTTAACCTGGAAACGCCCTTGAAAATGACACTATTTCCCCTCACTTGCCTATCTCCTTTCTTCCACCATGCACTTTCTCTTGCGTATTGCCCATATTTTTTCTCCTATCACTGTCCTTTCTCTTTTACCCCTCCTCCTTACCTCTTACTCTGTCTCATGCCTTGCCTATTCACCCCTTTGCAATCCAACCCTCCTGCCAGACCATCACTCCTCTTTTTTTTTCACTTCCTCTTCTTGTCGTACCTTCCAGTTATTTCCATTGTTTTAACCATATCTACTAATGTGCTCATCTTTACACTGGTTTTGTTTCTGTATCTTTCTTTTTACTTTTTTCACTCGTTACATGATCTGCTACAGGATTTTGATTTTTACTGATTGAAATTGCATAAATTTCCCCCAGACCTCCACTGAAAATGGGCTTTTGCTCACTCGGACATCCCCAGAATTGCAGGGTAGCCAGAGCCTATGCTACTCAGCGGATGCAAGTTAGAGAAACCCAAGTCAAAAGTAATGATCATCCATCCAGATTCGCACATAAAACCATTTCAGTGTCTTAGCAGTTGCACAAATTCATTCTGAGGGGTTCTGTAACCAGAACTTCAGATCAGCTTTTAAATTTCTTTTAAGCCCTTAATGTGATAGGTTTGATTTTGTGTTATCATACTAAACTAGTCACGTGGATAGAAACAAAGACTGTTCATAATTCCTGGAAACAGAAAGATACTAGGCTGACATCCTAAGGGCCTTTTTAATCTTAGCCAAGCAGAACTTCCAAGCACTACTTGTTCCTTTTTACAGATAGAAAATAACAAAGTTATAGTTTTGTAGAACATCAGCATCCTCTGTCCAGCAGAGACATAGGTGTCATCCCAGGGATAAATATTCAGTTTTCATCCATCTGTCCAGACTGTGTTTGAAATGGGTCAGGGAAGTACTCTGTTTTTATACATGGATGGGAAGCTTGGGTTAGATCATTGTTCCACTGTACTGGGCACTCATCAGACCTATCATTGAGTACAGTGCCCCCTTTGGTATGTACCTAACTAGGCATATCCAACAACTGGAACTTCCAAAGGAGGTGCCTCACTAAAAGAATACAGGGTATAACTAATATGTCCTATGCAGACTGCCTCAAGGCCCTATCGCTCTATTCTGTCTCCTACAGTCTTTTGAGGGGAGATCTATGACTGGCATATAGGGCATTGTCAGACCCCACTCTGATGCACCTCCTGCATATCCACAAAACAAACAGTACCAGAATTACCTGTTCTAAAGACTTAAACCTTGCCTGTGATATAAATAGGACCTGCTGGAGAGATAGGTATGTATTCCAGAGACTACCCCATCTATGGAACAGGCTCCCCATCCATGTGAAGCTGAGTTCCTCCCCAACCCAACTCAAGTGCAACTTGGACAATTGGACAGGGAACAGGAAATCCATCCCTGGTTTGGCACTTAAGTCTCTAATGGACACAGGTAACCTGTAAATGGTTCATTTTCCAGGCTCCTGCTTGTAAATGTTTCATCTCCCAAGTTCCTGCTTACTCTTTTCAAGGATATCAAAACTTGTCAGAGATTTGGGATGCATGCATAGGCTTAAGATGGCCCTTTTGATCATTAGGCTATTAATGAACCTCTGAACCTATACACCTATGATCAGTGGAGGTCTCTGTGAGATGTATCTGTATCTGTCTCTCACTCCCTCTGCAGGATATTTTGTTTAGATTATTGAAAAGGTAAAAGTCCTTAGAGTGGGGGTTTCTGATACTATTGCTTTTGTGGATAGGAAGCTGACTTGTCAGTACAGGGTCTGAGGATTCCTTAAAGTCTAAGCAGTGATCCCCACCTAGCAGTCTATAGGATACTGAGAATAGAGAGTGATCTATAGGGGTCCCCATAACTCATGTGTTGGACTCCTTGGATTCTTTTGGTAAGGAATTTCTGTTGGTGTTCGATTTGAAGCATGTGCTTTTACAGGTACATACCAAAGGCAGCACTGTACTCAATGAGTGGTCTAATATAGGCTTCCCCAGAGGGGGCCAATAGCTCCCCCCGAGCATATGCATCTCTTACTAATAAGATGTGCTATATAAAATATAAAATTACTTCCTAACTGTGGTGGACACATGTTGGTCAAAAGCTAGATCACTACCCATACATGTCCACAGAACCCTAACTACTATTTATATCTTAAGAGATGTGATGTCAGTGTTGCAGTTTACAGGAATGGATGATTTAACAAAGGAGATGATTATGCACATTTTTGCATTTAGTTTGAACCCATGGTTCTTACACTAACTGGTCATTTTTGCGAGAACCCCCTGGAGAATGTTTGTGTTTTTGGTGGATTCTATGACTGCCTCAAGCTTGCAGTCATCCATAAGCTTGGTCAACTACAGCATATTTGTATGGGCTTGGACATCTGAGAAGTAAATGCTAAACAGGAGCACTCCAAGCATCCTCTGTGAAAGCCCATTGGTTACCCAGCTGGTGACATAGGTTTGGGTTTTTTTTTGTAATTTTTTGACTATATCTGAATGAGGAATAGTGTTGAATGCCTTGGTCAAGTCCAAGTAGGCCAGATGAACTGACTTGCTTTCATCGATGGCCTTTGTGACCAGAACTTCACCAGGTTTAGCAGCCATAACCACACTTGCTAAAACTCAACTGACCAGGGTCTGCAGATTTATTATGTCTTTAAGTAGAACATCCATGACAATTCTTTCCACAGCTTTACAGGTTAGACTGGTCAGACAAATAGGTCTATAGTTTCCCAGGTCAGTACAGGGAGCACCCTTGTGATGTGGAATGACAGTTGCTGTCCATGGGCACAAACCTGGCTATAAGACTGAGATTAAATAGCTTCATTAGGGGGAAGAAAAGTCCTGTTTCAAGTCATTTAGTAGACACCCTGGTATGTTATCAGGACCCATAGATGCTGTGTTCTTTACTTTGAAGAGCACCTTTAGGATCTGTTCTCTAGTTATAACAGGGGGTGGTATGGATTTTGGTATGTCTGTGGTGGTGACCAGGAGAGTGCGGGACTGACGTTTGTGCTAAATTTATGCACCAGTAGGTTTGAAATGTCATCTGGCATGGTAAACCTGGTACCATTTACCACCAGTTTGGCACACTGCTGTGCATTTCCTTTCAGCTTCCTAAAATAGCTAAAAAATGCTTTATGGTAGTCTTTAATTTGGGAGGTTATTTTTAACTGAAATTTGTCTTCAGTGGTCTTGACTAGAGTCATTATCTCCTTATTAAGGATTATACTTGTGTTTTTTATGGTAACTGTGTTTACCCAAGATTTTTGCATTCTGTTGCAGAGCTTGTTTATGGCAGGAGTCCACCAACAGTTTTTGGGTTATTTCATTTTGCTTCTTTCAATTGGGAACAGTTACCTCTATACAGTGGTTGAAGTGGTGGTAGAACACCTGGGAAGTATTTAGCATAGGCAGCTGAATTACCTTGGTTTGGGGATACACATTTTACCAATGTATCACTTAATAGCAGACGGTTTGTTTTACTATAATTATTGAACATTTTAGGGTTTGAAAGGGGTCTCTTTCAGTACATAATTTCAAATGTTTTACAGAATAAAATGCAGTCATTATTCACAGATAGCTCTTACAATGGAAACTGTGGAGGTTTACAGTCACTACCCTAACTAATTACCCATAAATTTGCACGATAGGAAAATGTGCGAGCAAAATGTAACTTTCCATTGAATTAATATTATCTGGCAGCTGAACTTTTTGAACCATAAGGCAGGGGTAGTTGCCATAGTTGAACTAATGGTGTATTGTTTGTGGTAGAAGAATATATTATAGATTAGGTTCATAGATTAGTATTAAGCTAACTGCCCTTGCGAGCCATTTTAAGCCTAGCCAATTATGCCTTGTGAGACTCAAACCCTGCACCTTGTGTTTGTAAGGCAAACACCTTACCATTAGGCCACCCTCCCAACCCAATAAGGATTATACTTGTGTTTAGCTACTTATGCTGTTTAACTACTTCCAAAGAGTATATTGCAAATTGAATGGACGCATACTATAACCTCAGTTATAAATGAACCTTGTAAAATTCTTATGGAAATAAAAGCCATCAGTAGTAGCCTAGCCCAATGAGTCATTGTGCCCGCCTTACCTTCTGAATCCACTCTTCTTTTCTTTACTCAGAGTGTAGTATTTACTTTGAAGCTTTGCTCCTTTGTTTGTGTGCTAGGCTACAGAACACAGCTTTACAAATTAATGTGTCATTTAATTTCCTGCCTCTTAAGTATGCCCTCAGGTGTAGACAATTATTGAACTGTATTCCCATTATATTTATCCTGTGTGTGCTCTGAGATAACTGTAGATGAATGAAAGTGCCTTCCCAGTAGTTTTACAGACTGACCAGTAAAGTAAACTGAATCAACCTTTAGTCAACATTAATGTTGTATTGTCTACATAGCTAAGGAAGGTTACCTGCCAAGATAAAAAAAAAATTGCTCAGGATTTGTAAAATGGAATCTTACACACTGACGAGATTGAAAATGACAGAATTAATATTTTGTGGTCTAGATATCTAAAAAAAAAATCCAGAGTTGCTTGACTACTCTCAGACTAGAAAAACGACAAATGTTGAACTATCATTTGCTGGAGAAATAATTAAATGCTTAGCGTCAAAATATTGAGAACAGAAGAATCATAGGTCTGCAGATGCATTCTACATTATATAGTCATAACATCCTAATCATTCAATATTCAAATATTACACTTTCAGTATACACTTTTTGTGTGTCTTGAAAAACTATAGTGAAAATTTCAGACTAAGTATTTACACTACAAATAATAAATGTTTAGAGCACAAAACTGCATTTTAAAGTGGACCTGAAAACTGACACTTCTGAATTGTCATCTAAAAAGTGCTGTTAATGTTAAGTCAAAAGTAAAACTATTGAATGCCTATATTTACAAGGTAGTGTTCACAAAATTAATCCAAGTTTCTAACTTGGGATGAATCACGGCACTGAAAGATGATTCATTTTATGCAAAGATTACCTGAAAAAAGTAGATTTTTGTCACAACAGCGAATATTCATGAATCAGCATATATGTTAAAAATAAGAACCAGAAATAACCTGCATTCTTGTTCCTCATGAGTTGGTTTGGATTTTTTCTCAGTCATGACACTCTGGTGCAGACTTGTGGCAGTTTCCAGTGGCTAATAGTGACCTGACAAACATTAGGTAGCATTTTGGAGGATTTATGTATCTGACATGCTGTGCAGTGATCATAAGTTGTCATTACTTGTTCTGTCCCATTAAGTTTCCTGTCTCCAGGTATGAAAAAAAATTCTCCTAGTGCCTAGTATTTGACATCTTTCTTCTCAATTCTTGGTCTTATCATCATTACAACCTCACTAGGAAATGCCAAAAGTCTCTCTCTCTCTCTCTCTTAAGGATGGCCCATCTTTAAGAAGGGATACAGACGAATATCGTCACTTCCATAAACCAGGCATGAATGAGTCAACTGATAAGTGCTGTGGGAGTTATTTTACATCTCCCTGAGCTACCATTAATGCAGACAGATGGGGTCTCTAAAAGTCTCTTACGAAGGACAGCACACTCTGGAGTGCAGCACCCCCTCCTTAATCTAGACTACAGTGTTCCTGGGTCATCCATGTACACTAGATACTGAAGCATGTCTTTATTTATTGACATTGATACCTTGCCTGAAACTGACCCTGCTGCATTTTAAAACTTCATGTTGCATAATGCGAATGCTCACCACAAGACAGTTGGCTTACAACTCCATAGCTAACCACCCTACATCATACCCCCATGGCAGAATGCTCAGCACCATCAAGAGTAAAGGCCCGTTTTAGAAAATTGTTTTACATAGTACTGGTCAGAAGAGAGTAATTAGTGTTCCCCAAACATGGTGTGGCACAGCCATATGGTTTAAAAACCTGTGATTAAGTGGGAAGGAGATGACATTAACAAGTTAAAGTAAATTTGAATTAATGATAACATCTGTACAAGCTCATTACTTAAGACATGAAAACTTTCATACTCAACGACTGTATTTACTTTTACATTGTTTTAGCATGCTGTGATGGAAGAAGATGGGGTTAACCAACAACTACCTTTTGTCGTCTGGGTCTGGCAAGAAAGTCGTACATGTTTTCTTTTTAAATAATTGAGAGATCCAGCTCTGTAAAGACAAAAACACATATTTAATGAAAAATGCAGAGTACATCATTTTTATAGTTATTCACAATAATTGCTTCATTGCTACGAGTGCTCACAAAATAAAACAAATGCATAGTACATTTTTAGTTGCACTTATTGAGCAGGAATACACAAGTAGAAGATCCACTTCCAGTGGGGTCCCAGAAAAAACTTCCAAACATATATAACACATAAAAGAGTATATAAAACAGACATACAAGTAATATTACTTGCATATAGAGTTAAGATGATACAAAACAAATAAAGCTAAGCTAACACAGTTCATGTTTTAATAATTAATAGAATGTACAGTATATATTTTACTTATAAAATAAGCAAGAAAAACTGACCAATCGGATTGCCATTTACTTCATACATGGAGGAAAACTATATTGGGCTACTCAGGCCTCACATTCAATGACACCCTCTGTCTTAACAGCATTTCAAATGTCACTGGCAGCCTCTCTCGCTCTAAGTCTGACCCAAATGGAAGACTCTGCAGTCATCTTCCACATATCTTAATCAGAAAAGCAGAAGACTTGGAATGAAGGGAGTCCTCAGGGAAAAAAAACGATTTAGCTGCAGATTTCATAGGTCTCTCATACCCATGCTTAACATATGATAGTGCAGAACCATTCTTTACCAATTCACAAACAAATTTTCACTATTCAAGAGCAATCCAGGAGCCAAGTTAAGAACTAATGACACATTTCAATGGGCTTCGCAAGTTCAAGGCAATTTATAGGCATTTTAGGCAGCAGCCATAGCCTTGTCATTTCTCAAATTTTCTGCCATGCTTTCAGTAAGCCATTTACAAAATTTATGATGGGTGGCAATCCTTTTTGTCCAACTCGGGCTGATTTAAGACCCATGAAATCTCCCACTGCTTTATTTCTTCCCAGGCCCACCACCACACCTTGGAGGAGTACCCTAGATGTGCCCTTTTCATGGGAGGATCTTGCCCCTCTAGACAGGAAGACTTCTTGGTCTTCAGGCTAATAAGTGTCCACAACCAAGAAGGGGAGGGGAGATCCCAGGGCTGTCACACATCAGCCACCTATGTTTTCCTATAAGCCTCAATTTCCCAGCTTAGGATTTTGTGTGCCAGTGTGCAACAGAACTCTAAAGATGACTGGCTCACCTCTACAGTTCTATATCACCTATCTGAGGTCTGATCCACACTCTCACCTAACACAGGAATGAATTTTGAGTTTCAGTCTCCTCACAGCCAGCATAGCAGCACTTTCTCTATCCCTCCTCAAAGATATTTTGGCTCAACCCTTCACTTCTCATCCTTACTTGGGTCAGCATTTGCATTCCTCTACATCATGGAGCTGATCTTTACAGACAGCACAGTGGTGCACATGTTAGTTTTCCTCCTTCCACTCTTGGTTCTTCTGTAAGATTCCCAGCTTGGGTACCTCATCTCCCTCCATGTGGATTTTCACCAGGTGCATCAGTTTCCTCCCACACCCCAAAGATATTACATAAGTGATTTGTATTCCTTCATACTGCTTTTGTTTGCATGTGTGGGTGTGTGCTGTGTGTGTGTGTTTATATATATATATATATATATATATATATATATATATATATATATTATATACACACACTGTGCAAGAGTGAGCATGTGCACCATGAGATAGGCTGACATCCTGTTCAGAATTTGCTCCTCTGCCTTTCTCCCAATGAGTGCTGGTATGGGTTATATCATCCCTCTGACTCCAAACTGCATTAAGCAGCAATGGGAGAATTAATTAATTATTTTAAATGTTAACATTGTCAGAATGCTGTAGCATTCCAAAACGCAAGAGCAATTCTGAGATTATTATTGTGATATTACTCATTCTCCATTACTAGTCAAAACAATCTCTCTCGAGGTAGCATCCCATGCAAAGCTTCTAGGACTCCTTATTGATTAACAGTTAAAATTTGATACCCAGCTACTAACCAGTATAAAGAAAACCTATCAGAAACCAGGCATGCTGTACCGCCATAACCGATATATCACTCCCACCACTAAACGTGTACTCTCTAACACCTTCCTCATTCCTTCTCTCCTATATGGTGTCCCACTTCTTACCAACCTTCAATCTTCTCTAAAAACAAAGCTATCCTCCTGTTATAACAACATTTCTAAGTTTGATACAGGCTATAAAGCCGCCTCCCTATACAAACTAAATTGGCTCGAACTTCCCAACTATCTTACCTGCATTCAACTTACTCATGCCCATATACTCATCTTTAATCCCTCCATCTGCCCCTCCCTTGCCTTTCCCTTCAAAATGCACTTACCCAACAGACTTATAAGATCCAATAACTAGAATTTGCTTGAACTGAACAAGCCTGCTTATCCTCCAGGCAAACACCTACTATCCTTTTCCCTAGCTCACCTCTGGAACTCCTTGTCACCGCTTATTCGTACAACTGACAAAACTCTTCCTTTAAGACCCTGCTTCTTTCCCATCTCACAACCCTCTGGGCAGTGGCGGCTGGTGACTTCAAATCAAAGGGGGTCTGCAGGAGACAGCTGAAGGGGTGGGACCAACAGGAATGAGTGTGGTCAACTAGAAAGGGGTGGGGCTATGTTCAAAACCACAAAAACTAGGAGTTTATTTAAATACGCTGCCCTGGGTGCCAAACAATCATTATGAGAGCCCAATCAAGGAAAAATGAAGTGTAGAAGAAAAAAATATTTCAATGCATTGGCTACATGACAGCTTACTTAATATCTAGATGGAAACAAAAAGGTTGTGAGGCATGAAAAAATAAATTACTTTTTAAATACATTACTGGAATGCCAGACAAAATAAAGTATAAAAAGCATCACTCAACTCAAACCACTTCTCCTTGCACTGCAGTTCTAATTATAATTTATATTCAGCTTTATAAAAGTACCAGGTAACATGCTGAAAGTAGCAATCTCTGTGATGCCCCCACTTGTAAAAATGTTTCTTATCCAAAAAAGACCTGCTGCATGACAACAACTATCTACTTGTTTCATGGGGAAAACATGATCAAAGTAAAAAATGAACAGCAAACAAGAAACAAGCTCAAGATAAATGGCTTAAAGGATTACTGCACAGGTTATGGACGACATATGATAGATTGGCATTCTGTTTAGTTTATGGGTAAAGCCTGTAAAGATGACTGCAAGTCTACAACAAATGTAATGAACTTCTGAAAATACTGTAATCCTGTCCTTTATTACAAAAACTGCCATATGCCTTTCAATACCCAAGGCTTATACGTTATCTAGTTATGCAAATATTCTCTGCATGGCAACAACAAAAAGGCTTTCAGTGTTGGTAATTCTTTAACTATATGCTTATTAAAGCTTACTTGCATCTTACAATCTGAGGTAAGCTTACCTGATGGTCATTAAAGCATTGCTACTTAACACAGCGCAACAGGCACTGCAGCAACATGCATTTTCTGAATAAGAAGAAGCATAAATCAACAGTATAAAAATATGTCAGAAAACCAGAACATTCGGCAAAATCAAGGACAGATGAAAAGCCACTTTAGTACTGGTGTCTACCTTGGATGGGGGGATACTCTGCACACTTACACTGCATAACTGCTACTTGCCCTGCTTGGACACATCCTGAGTCACTACATGGGGGAGTGGGGTGCAACAAGTATATCACAATTTGAAATGTCTCTGGCTGATGGGGATGGCCCTGACACATTTGTCATACCTCTCAACCTCAGAGCAAGAAATCTGGACAAAGTCATAAATAGAAGAGGGACAAAGGCCCAAAAATAAGGACAATTTTTTTTAAGTATTGCTCTTACAAACTTAGAAAGATAATAGAATAGTAAGTCTTGTATTAGTATGAATTTTCTGAAGGGTATGAAATCTGAAACTCAAATGTCTATCATTATTTTCTAACTTCAGTCTTTAATGATTTGCAACTAATTTGCCAGAAAAACAATTTTATGAAAAACAGACTAAAAATGTGATGGAAAAATATAAAATAGCCACAAAATACAGCTGGGAAACTGTCAAAGAAGGGACACTTTTTTAATATTAGTACTGTTAAGTTGAGCAGCTAACAAAATAAGAATATACATGCATTTCTGAAATAAAAGTAATCTATAACTCCTCCTCTTTTCTTTTGACTGTTCCCATTAGGGGTTGTCACAACAGATCATCTGTTTCCATTTCTTCCTGTCCTCTGCATCTTGCTATCACACAAACCACCTGCATATAAGCCTCATCTTAGGTCTTCTTTATTCCTCTTACCTGGCAGCTCCATCCTTAGCATCCTTTCCCAATATACCCAGCATCCCTCCTGAGTACATGACCAACACTATCTTGCCTCTCTGGCTTTGTCTCCAAATAGTCCAACCTGAGCTGATCCTCCAATATACTGATTCTTAATCTTCATCCTCGTCACATCTATTGCAAATCTATCTTTAACTCTGCCACATCCAGCTCTGACTCCTGCCTTTTTGTCAGTGCCACTGTCTCCAACCCATATAACATAGCTGGTCTCACTACCCTCATGTAGACTTTCCCTTTCACTCTTACTGGTACCAGTCTCTCACAAATCACTCCTGACACTCTTCTCCACCCATTCCACCCTGCCTGAACTCACTACTTTACTTCTCTTCCACACTCACCATTACTCTGAATTTTGATCCTAATAACTTAAACTCATCCACCTTCACCAACTCTACTCCCTGCATCCTCAGCATTCCTCTATCCTCCCTCTCATTCACACACACATATTTTTGTGTTAGTCCTGCTGACCTTCATTCCTCTTCTCTCTAGAACATATCTCCACCTCTCCAGGGTCTCCTAAACCTGGTCCCTACTCTCACTACAGATCACAATGTCATCTGCAATCATAGTCCACGGGGCCTCCTGTCTGATCTCGTCTGTCAACTGTCCATCACCACTGCAAATAAGAAAGATGTAATCCCACCTCCACCTTAAATGCATCCATCACACCCACTGCAGACCTCACCACTGCCACACTACCCTTGTACATATCCTGTACCACTTACATACTTCTCTGTCACTCCTGACTTCCTCATACAATACCAAAACTCCTCTCTAGGCACCCTGTCATATGCTTTCTGTAAGTCCACAAAGACACAATGCAGCTCCTTCTGACTTTCTCTATATTTCTCTATCAACACTCTCAGAGCAAACATTGCATCTGTAGTGCTCTTTCTCAGAATGAAACCATACTGTTGATCACTAATTATCACCTCCCTTCTTAACCTAGCTTCCATTACTATTTCCCATAACTTCAAGCTGTGACTGATCCATTGCATCCCTCTGTAGTTACTACAGCTTTGCACATCACCCTTATTCTTAATAATAGGTACCAAAACACTTTCTCCACTCCTCAGGCATCCTCTGACTTTCCAAGATTTCATTAAACAATCTGGTTAAAAACTCCACTGTCAGTTCTCCTAGGCACCTCCATGCTTCCACTGGTATGTCATCTTAGCCAACAGCCCTTCCATTCTTCATTCTCTTCATAGCTGTCCTTACTTCCTCCTTGCTAATCTGTTTCACTTCCTGATTCACTATCCCAACATCACCCAACTTTCTCGCTCTCTCTCATTCTCTTCATTCATCAGCCCCTCAAAGTACTCTTTCCATCTGCTCAGCACACTCTCCTCACTTGTGAGTACATTTCCTTCACTGTCCTTTATCACACTTACCTGCTGGCACATCTTTTCCAGCTCAGTCCCCCTGTCTAGCCAATTGGTACAGGTCCTTTTCTCCCTCTTTAGTGTCTAACCTTTCATACAACTCTCCATATGCCTTAGCTCTCTCTTTGCCATGCGCCTCATCTCCTTATATGCCAGTCTACTTTCTTCATCTCTTGGGCAATCCCACTTCTTTTTCACCAGCCTCTTCCTCTGTATACTCTCCTGTACTTCTTCATTCTACCACCAGGTCTCCTTGACCTCGGTCCTCTGTCCAGATGTCAAACCAAGCATGTTTCTAGCTGTCTCCCTTACCAGCTCTGCTGTAGTTACCCAGCTAGTCAGTAACTCTTCATTGTCCCCCAGTGCCTGTCTCAAGTCTTCACTGAACTCCACCTCACAATCACCATTTTTCAGCTACCACCATTTAATCATTGACACTGCTCTCACACTCCTCCTCTTCTTCTTGATCACCAACATCATCCTACAGACCACCATTCTATGCTGCCTAACTACACTTTCCCCTGTTACCACTTTACAGTCTTCAATCCCCTTCAGTCTGGCCCTCCTACATAGGATATAATCACCTGTTTGCATCTTCCTCTACTCTTGTAGGTCACCCTATGCTCCTCCCTCTTCTCAAAAGACATATTCACCACAGCCATGGCTATCCTTTTTGCAAAATCCACTACCATCTGACCTTCTGCATTCCTTTCCTTAACACCATACTTACCCATCACTTCCTCATTCCCTCTGTTCCCTTCACCAACATGCCCATTGAAATCTGCTCCAATCATCAGTCTCTCACCCTTGGGTACACTCACCGCCACTTCATCCAACTCGCTCCAAAATTATTCTCTCTCATCCATCTTGACCCAACTTTTGGAGCATATGCACTAACAACATTCATCATTTCACCATCAATTTCCTGCTTCATAAACATCACTCCATCAGACAATCTTTTCACCTCCAAAACAGTCTTGGCATACTGTTCACTCAGGATAACCCCCTACCCCATTTCTCCTGCCATCCACACCATGATAGAACAATTTGAACCCGCCTCCTATACACCTGGCCTTACTCCCCTTCCATCTGGTCTGTTGCACGACCAATATATCAACCTTCCTTCTCTCCATCATATCAGCTAGCTCTCTCCCTATACCAGTCATACTGCCAATATTCAAAGTTCCTACCCTCACTACTACACTCCTAACCTTCCTCCTCTCTTCCAGCCTTTGGGCATGCCTTCCCCCTCTTCTTCTCCTTCAGCCAACAGTAGCCCAATTTCAGCCAGCACCCTGTTGGCTAACAGTACTGGTGGCGGTCATTGTTAACCCAGGCCTTGACCAATCCAGTATGGAAATCTGTATTGTTGTCTGCATATATCATTTGGCAGAGGTTTTACACCAGATGCCCTTCCTGACGTAACCCTCCCCATTAATTCGGGCTTGGGACCGGCATGAGGCTGGCTTGTGCATTCCCAGCAACTGGATTAAAAGTAATAGATAACTCTGATCATTACAATTATTTATTCATTCAAACCCTCCATGTTTTCTTCCAAAATTGGCATTTTGCAGAGAGATTATTAGGGGGAGAGCAACATTTTGAGCCAAAAATTAGGGACAGTTGAGAGATCTGGATATACCTAATTCTATAAAGCAATTTGTATGTGCCTCTCAACGTCTTATTGCAGGAAATCTGGACAAGGCCAAATATATTGGGGGAACATACAAACAGTACTAAAAATTGCTCTTGTATAAACTTAGCTGATAGAATAACAGGTCTTATAATAAGGGTATGAAGTCTGAAACTCATTCATTCCTAAATGATTTGCCAGAAAACCACAAATTTTATAAGGAACAAACCAAAAATAAGAAGCAAAAATCTATTAATTCTGGGAAAATCTGCACAGTTGAGAGGTATAGTTTAGCCGCGGCTGTGAGTTTGCCACCCTTCCCCCCCCTCACAAAATCATGGTCGAATGGGGCCTCCCCCATGCAGCCATTCCAATGTCCCATTACTTGGCTATTTCACCCCATTTACCATAAACACTATAATGTGCACATATGATGATTTGAATTTCATTTAAAAGCTTTATTTTACATTTTACAGCAGATATGCTAAACAAAGGAATGCAGTCTCACAATGAAAATAGACTTAGCATTAAAACTTCTCTGCCCTTGAATCTTACATTTATTGAAACAGCATTGAAACCACATTCAAAGAAAATACATCTGGTCAGTGGCAGATAAAGATGAACTTTGGGCTGTTTAAAAATCATATGCCCCTTACACATGAAACATACATGTGCTCTTTGATACACTTCCCTGATTGTATTAAATTATATTCCTTGTATAATACAGTAAACAATGATACAAAATGCATGCACCAATAATGACAAAACTGCCCAGTTCAGAACATCTCCATCATAAACGTCTACTCAAAGTTCTACAATACACCTGTATCAGTAAATATGCACAATCTCTGCAGAAGTAAAAGTCATCTAAATAATTCCACATTAAAGAGCTCTGTAACTAATGAAGAGGTTGCTGCTAGTAAACAACTTTATTTGTAGATAAAACAATGAAATATAAAGTGCCTGTTGCCCTTGAGGAATAAATTGCCTATGTTACATTAAAAAAAATAGTAATATTGCAATAGGGAATGGATGGCAAACTGATAACAGGTTCATAGTTACTAGGCATCTCCCCCAAAGAGGACATTCTCAGGACTGCAGCATCCACTCCCTTTAAAGGTACAACACAGTACAGTATCAGCAATGCATCTATGTACTGTGGGAGGAGAACCCACAGCCTTCTGCATCAAGGGCAAGTGCACTACCTGTTGTGCTATTAACAGTGCAAGCAGACTCAGCATAAGAAGCTCTAAACGTCTATTCCCCTGAAGTTCTCAGCTCCTTGTAAAACCCACTTGACACAACTGTATCTCTCAACTTTGCAGCACAAGAAATCTGGAAAAAGGCAAAATTTATTGGTGGGGGGGACAAAAGCCCAAAAATCAGGGACATGTTTTAAACATTGCTTGTATAATTTTGGAAAGTTGCTAGAATAAAATACTGTGTTACTACCACGCATTTCACTGCCAAGTCGTGAACCCAGGACCTTATGCACTACAGTCAGAGCAACATACCACTATGCCAAATCATCTGTTGCTTGAAACATAGGAAGACAAACGTAAATGACTATCATTTAGTGAATTCAGTTCTCACCATAACTCCCAACCTCATAGCATAAAACACCTGGACAAAGCCAATAATGGGAAAATACTGCCTCCAAACATATTCAGTGAATTCAGTTCTCACCATAGCTCTCAACCTCTTAGCACAAAAAACCTGGACAGAGACAATAATGGGGAAATACAGTCCCAAATATAGGGACACATTTCAAATATTGATCTTATAAACTTAGAAATTTCCAAGAATAAAAGGTTGTGTGTTGCCATGTACTTTCTGAAGAATATGAAGTCTGAAATTCAAATGCCTGTCATTATTTAGTGAATTCAAAATCCAGAAAACCACAGATTTTATGAGCAACAGAACAGAACAGAACAAAAATATGAGGCAAAAATCTTAATAGCTTTCACAAGTGGTGGTGGGTAGGGAATTCAGGCTCTTGCTACTTGCACCCAAGGTACAGGGTTTGAGCCAGAGTTGTTCTCTAGCCACCAGGTACATCCTTGGGTTTGAGCCTTTTCCATCTCTCTAGATACCAGGTATATTTAATTAGGGCATCACACAAACACACACACACACACACACACACACACACACACACACACACACACACACACACACACACACACACACACCTCTACCTAGGTTTGGAGTCCATCCCAGTTGAAATTCCTGCAGCTTGCTTCAAAGTCCCAGCCCAGGTTGCAGTCTGCTTTCAAATGATTGCTTTAAAAGTCCCAGCCCCCTGAGTTTGCCTGCAGACATTGCAGTCTGCTTCCAAGTCCCATCTGTCTTTCCTGTGAGAGCAGGCTCCAGCCTGCAGACATTGCAGTCTGATTCCCTTCCAGTCTATGCGGTTGTAACCGCATAGACTTCTAGGCATTTCTGTAAGTCTGATACCTTCTTCTAATCCAGACTGGTTAAACGGCAGTCTGGATTCCTACATGCATGCATGCAGAGTTCCGGGAACGCTGAGCATGCATGTGCGGAGTTCCAGGACTCGCTATTCATTTTATTTTTATTTTGTTTTTTCTTTTGTGTTTTTCTTTTTACAGCTGTGGGGGCTGCAGTCCTGCAGTCCAATAGCATGAGCTGCCCCTGCCTCTGGGAATGTTGCTGCTCTCATCCCACATGACTCACCTCTTTTTTTTCCCCATTTCTCACACTCCTTTACTTCTGTCTTCATCATACTGAGCTTCTCTGACCACTATAATTTTTCTCGTTTACTCCTACTCTTGCTCTACTTTTTTTTCTTATTGTCCTACCTTCCTAGATTCAACAAGTAACTCCTCTTATCCCTCTATCCTTTAACTCTACTAAGATTTTTTATTAAAACTGTAATGTCAACCTGGTGTTATTGCACTTTGTAACAAATCTAACAGGAATATGCACCAATGGATTTTTCTTATTTATTTTAATTGACCTATGTGTGTGTGTGTGTGTGTGTGTGTGTGTGTGTGTGTGTGTGTGTGTGTGTGTGTGTGTGTGTGCGTGTGTGTGTAATTTTACCTTTTGCTTTTCTGACTATATTTTCACTGGAATCGTGGATTTTTTGTCATGTTGTGTAATACCATCATTCTTCAATAGTATTACATAAATATAAATGCATTGTCTTCATATTATATTGTTGTTCATGGAGCTTTTCTCCCTAGGTCTCCATTTAAAACGGGCTCTTTTGGCCCAATGGACTATCCCGATAAACAAACTAAAATAAAATAAATAAAATTATCCTTTGGAAGAATATACAACCATTCCATTAATGATGATGATGTGAGCCCCTAAAATAAGGATGCAGAAAGTGGGAGCAAAACTGCTAATCAGTGACAAAGCTATTATACCCGATTTTAAATCTGTACATTCATTTGTGTGACTTTGCATGCTTTTAAAATTTAACTGTAAATTTGTAGCATACTACTTTGCTTTGAGCACTTGGAAGGATCACAGTTGATTATTTTTAGACAAAGGTTAAGTGTGTGTGTGTGTGTGTGTGTGTGTGTGTGTGTGTGTGTGTGTGTGTATAAACATCTGACATTCTCTTATACTGATGCATCAATGTTGACTACATAAGCAACTGTAAAAAAAAAAAAAAAAACACTCCCAAGAATTTAAAACAATTTTAAGAGAAAAACAGTTTCCCTTGACAATCAGCTACAGTAAGATTGTTTGCACGCTATATTTTGTATTACATACATGGGCTGAAAATGTAAATGATTGTATGGGGTCTGAGATCTCAGCAAGATCTTTTTATTGATTTTTATGATTGCTTTTTCCTGAGATGGAGTGAAATGGGTTTAAACTATACAAGCATAGGGGTTGTAGGAAGTAACCCCCTCAAACAGATGTATAGAACAGCTGTCCCTTGAAAAAATAAAACTTGTACTATATACTTTGTTTTATTGCATAAACAGGCTAATCTGTTAGCACACTTATAGTCTCTCTGTGTATGTGGGTTAGTGTTTTCATACGATAGAAGCTGAGCAATATAATTTTAAGGTTCTGGGTTTTGATCTGACATCAGAATAGATGGTGACCTTCCTTTCATATTTACATCTCCTCTTCACTGTGATATGGAAATTGAGGGATATAGGACTGCTCGTAAGCAGTGGGTTGGGACCCACAACTAAACAAATGTAAAAAAAACCAAAAAAACACAAACACATTTCACACTTAACAGCATTTTCTTTGCCAAAGCCAATTTTTTCTGCTAATTTTGCCCATTGAGTAGTTTAATGAACAGACTACTTTAGCGTGTTGGGGCAAAACATATTGTAAATGACAAAAACAATTTAATTAGTTAGATTTAGTTAAATATCAGCCTTCAATACTTGCAAAAGAAATAAGTACTTTAGAGTCCCTTATGAATAAGGTAACTTGAGTAAAAAACCTTTATAAAACACCAACAAAGCTTTCAGGTTTAACAACCCTTTTTCAATGCATAACATCAGGTACAATAAAACACGCCCATTTATACAAACTATCTAGCATGTGACCTACAGCCATAATCACATGATAGCAAAACATTAACCTTATATAAACATCTAAAATTCTGAGATCTATGTATACACACATTAAAAACATCCAAAAGAGTCAGATATCTAGCTATAATTTTATTTATTTAATTTAACCTAGTATGTTGTATCTTAGTTAAAATGGGTTTTATAGAAACACTTGCATTTAACCCGGGTTCTATATCAGCCGCTAATCTCACTATCCAATCATACTCTTTTAAGTCCAGTATATTGGACAGATCCCCACCTCTATTTGTTGTGGGGATATATTTAAATATGTAAGCGATAGACCATGTTACATAAATGTTGAAAGTTTTGTACATCCTATATCAAAGAGAATCTATAAATTCTATGCTCATGGTACATGCATTAGTAACAACATAGCATATTTGGCAACTTGTGAGATATGTTCATCTTTCTATGTAGGAAAAACTACTAGGAGACTTAAAGATAGAATTATAGAGCACAAATCAAGTATTAGATTATGTAATGAAAATAATGCTCTATACAAACATATCAAGATGCATGGAACCAATCATAGATTTAAATTCAGGATTATTGAACAAGTAGCATTAACAAATAGAGGTGGGGATCTGTCCAATATACTGGACTTAAAAGAGTATGATTGGATAGTGAGATTAGCGGCTGATATAGAACCCGGGTTAAATGCAAGTGTTTCTATAAAACCCATTTTAACTAAGATACAACATACTAGGTTAAATTAAATAAATAAAATTATAGCTAGATATCTGACTCTTTTGGATGTTTTTAATGTGTGTATACATAGATCTCAGAATTTTAGATGTTTATATAAGGTTAATGTTTTGCTATCATGTGATTATGGCTGTAGGTCACATGCTAGATAGTTTGTATAAATGGGCGTGTTTTATTGTACCTGATGTTATGCATTGAAAAAGGGTTGTTAAACCTGAAAGCTTTGTTGGTGTTTTATAAAGGTTTTTTACTCAACTTTTGTCTCATTTGGATTCTTCTGGACTTATTTCTGCAATTGATTCGTGAATAAGGTAACTTGCCATTTTCCAAACTGATCAAATTAATTGTTCCACTGTAAACAGTCAATCTACATTCACATTACGATGTCAGAGCATTATGTTAACTAATTTTCTGCATTAGGAAGTTTAATGAGAAAATAATTTGAATATACCACTCATAAATAATATTGTTCAAAAGCAGTTGCATAATCTGGGATATGTAACCTTGTAATTTTGGCAATATGTGTTTTGCCCACATTTACTATTTGTATAGTTGAACATTTTAATACTTGTCATTTGTTTTCTAATCCAAGCAATTTCCCAGAAAGTATATTTTTACATATACTTTGACTCCTTTTATACATGGAAAAAAATAGAACATTTCTAAAGGTGGCTAAGCTCATGAAAAGAGAAAACTACAGTTCTCAGCCTAAATTACTGTGCATTACCAAAGTTAAAATTATGCTTTTTTTTTTTTTGCTTTCCAATGATTTTTCAGTATTTTCATATGAAATTTGCAGAGCAATCCTATGAGAAAGTGATAACCGTAATTTTCTAGATTCAGTAAATACATATGTTTACATGCAAAAAAAAAATCAGTTTTGCAGTTTTGGTGGTGGTGAAGTTTACAACTCACCTTTTCATTGTTGAAAAAGTGGTGGGAGGGTTGAATGACTGACACTGGGTTTGAGAAGAACAGCTGTAACTCCCAAGTCAGTTATTGACTTAACCCATTACTTGTCTGCATTCAAGGGAATGTTGCCATAAAACTGGATTACTGCAGGAGGTTTGTTTGTGTCTTTCGTCTTTTTCCGGTTAGGGGTCGCCACAGCGGAACTCCGGTCCGCTAATGATTGGCAGTAGAGTTTTACATGTTGGCTTGCTGGGCCTAACGCACAGCCTTCAATGAAGGAACACCCGTTCACACGTCACCACACAGAAGACGCTCTGAGAATCGAACGGGCAACATCTAACTGTGAGGCGACAACGCTACCGCAGCACCACCACCGCAGGGGGATTACTGCAGGAGGTAAAATAAATAAATAAATAAATAAATAAAAACTAAGGAAAGACAATAAAAAACGTGTTTGTGATAATTCTCCTTTGAAAATGTTAGGCACACATGTAAATGACAAGTATTGCACCTCACTGTAAAATGCTTGCAATCAGTTATTAATGTGCATCATTTAAAGCTTCTTCCAATAATTATAAAGGTTCTAACAACTTTTTTTGAAAAAAAAAAAAAAGGAAAAAAAACAGCTTTTTCATGGATAGACATTATAAAGGTGGGTTATGCAGGCATATTCATACACCATTTCAGGAGACTGCAACAAAGTATTCAGAGGAGACAATTTTAGAACTCGCCTGGATTCCTTTCATAATAGAAGATGGCTTTGCAACACGATGGCCTTATTTGTACTGCCTGCTTTAAAAGCCACAATGCACTTACATTATTTGCAGTAATCATGTGTGGCAATAAATGTTTGCTAAAAATGTGGGTGAAAACTATTAGAAGCCAGTAAAGGAAAACAAGACTGTTGTTCATAACTCGACTCCAGACTCAGTATAGAGATTTCTTTCCCATATCACATGCATGCATGCATACATACAAGCCAAAATAACTTTTGCAGCATAAAAGCAACATTTAGGTATCTAAAAATGAAGCCTTTGCCACTGATAATTACTTGCATTGTATTATGATATCTCTGATAGCAGTATGTTAATTCCCATATATTTAGAAGTCTTCGGCATTCAAACTGCAAGACCACTGTCTACAAGGAGAAATGCTTATTGATAAAACTCTGCAATCCTTGAGTATGAATCTTCAAAGGATCTTCATCCTGATGAGAGGGGTAACTAGGTTTTGTAACCTATTGGTAGTGACATCAACAAACAACTAGTGCCTACACACTGAAGATAAAGACCACCAGTCAGCTCTAAAACACAAAAATTGTCTCTCCTGAAAAAAAGAAAAAATTCAAAGTGACAAAGTGTATTTGAATACTGCAATCTTCTTAGCAAACTGCAGTTACATTCACAAAGTTGGCCTAATTGCTTTAGGTCCCTATTTTGAGCACTAGGAATAGGGAAACATCCCAAATGATGCAAAATATGGGAAGAGAACTGAAGGTGAACCAGCACAAAACTAGAAATGGAGTGTAAAATTGGAGAGGTTACACTAAAGACAGAAATCATAATGTACTGACAGAGCCTAGATGGCACTCTGAAAGCAACACTTTTTACAGCTCCTTAAAACTACTTTAAATAACAGGAAATTATTATTTTTTTATTTTGGAAAAAACAGTTAATTATTGTTCCTTAGTATTTTTATTACTGGTATTTCAATTTTGGAATATTTTCTTCAAGAATTTATTGTCAGAAATCTCAGGAGTTTTTAAAGCTGATTTGGGAAGATGAGTGGCTCAAAGAACTCACATGCAGAATCTACTCTGAGAAAAGAAATTCAATCGATATTTTCAACTTTACAAGAACTATCTATTAAAATGGACAGCTTTAGAGACAACTTAGAAAACCTGAGAGAAAGCTGTCATACTCAAACTGAAACTTTTAAAGAACTTCTCCAGCAACAGCAAGTCAAAATATTAAACATTGAAGAGTCCGTATCTGATATAGATGGAAAGCTCAAACAGGAGGAAACCAAAGGTGATTTTCTTCAGCAACAAAACAAATGGCTTATTAACAAACTGGACGATATGGAAAATAGAGAAAGGAGGACTAATGTGAGAATATTTGGTTTACCGGAAAAATCTGAAGGAGAGGACATCATTTCTTTCCTTAATTCATGGTTACCTGACATCATTGAACTGAAAGAAGGCTTCTCTTATTGTATAGAAAGAGCCCATCGAGCCATTGGGAAACCCATTCCTACATCTTCAACATCTTCACCCAGGTCAGCCGTGGTTAAATTTCTCTCTTATCTAGATAAAGAGCTTGTTCTGAAATGTGCTTGGAGAAAGTCCCCTCTGACGTACAAGTAAAATCTAATTAGATTTGACAATGACTTTTCCTCCAGACTCTTAGAAATAAAAAAGAAAGCCTGGCCACTGGTAAAATTACTCAAACAAAATAAAATAAAAGCACAACTATCATATCCTACAAAAATAAGGATTTTTTCATTTCAAATGAAACAAGGATATTTAATGACATCGAAGAAGCAATAACTTTCATAAAGAACAATAATTTGGTCACAGTTCCAGAAGAACTGGACTGGTCTCTTACTACATTGAAAAGATCCCCTGAGAAAAACAATTGAATTGATGTAAAGAAAAAAAAGCAAAGAACTGACTCAAAAAGTATTCCTTCTACTGCTTCTCTCAAAGAATCAACTAAAACTAAAAAGTCAGGCTAAAGGTAACAAATATGTATTTGTCTACTTATATTTCAAGCTACTCACAAAATATTTGTCAGTAATATGAATACTCCGTTCACATACAATAGACTTAATGATTGCTTTATTGTGTGATGTTGAAGTATAAAAATGAGGGTTGGGGGGGAAATATTTATTAATGTAATGTACTACAAATATCGACTGTACAAAAGTGTTAAATCTAATAGGCAAGGATCGTTATTGGCATGCAAGTTTTAAATATGTTTGACTCATTTGAATCATTTGCAATGAAACATGGATTAAGTCATCCTAGATAATGTATAGATCCTGTTGAATTATTTGTCAAATATTGTTATAGATTTCACTTAAAGGTTCTGCTTCTCACAAAAAAGTGAAGAGAAGCTTTTGTTGCATGAGACACGTAGTGAAGCTTCACTGCTTAGTCCGCGAGCTCCCTTAATGTACTATGTGCACTATCGTAAAGGCAGAATGCTCATTTGATTAAGTGCCAAAACACAATAAACACAACACAATGGATCGATGTTAAGTCATTATACTTTCTAATTTAATATACATATTAGGAACACAGTTTTAAGTCATCACGAAGTGTTTGTTTGAACATTTACCTTCCATCTTAAAGATATGCAACAAAACCCCTTTAACGCAAGTGTTGTATTATTAAATCCTTTCTTTGTTTAGTTGTCAAATCATTTTATAGCCAGTGAAAAAACAAAGTACTGAAGTCCGGATTATCTTACTACCGGAGATGATGTTGACGCAACCACATGATTCTAGTGTAATCACATTACGCTTCCTTATGGCCTTAAAGCGACAATACTTCTGTAAATAGGATTACTACTTAGTATATATACTGTATGAAAGATGGGATGGAAAGAAGGTATTACGAGGCATGAATATATTATAGCTTATTGTTAGATATTTTAAAACAAAAATAAAGGAATACATTTATACAAATAAAAGTGGAATATAAAGCATTAGACCCATGGTTAGATACTTTGAAGTTCTCCATGAATCTGCATTATTTAGTTAATAAATAAAGAAGAGAAATGACTTAAGTATGCATGTCACCATATCCAACAAAGTATCAAAGGAAATTCTGGTATACTTAGAAACAGTTATTTGACTAGATGAGGAAATAATATGTAAGACAATCTGATAATGGGTCTTTACAAGCTTGCAATAAGACAAATCTCATATTTATTGTATTGAACTATAGCTTATTATAATAGACAGAGTGCAAACAGTGAATAGCTTGCAAAATGTTATTATTTCAGATAAGCACGTCTAACCTACAAGAATACATTATTAATGGAAAATAACAAAGGAAGAACCACGTCCAAAGCACAAGGCAGAAGTTTTAAGTTTTAATCCAAGTACATCCAAATTCACTTGCTAAGCGCTTTCACCATTACAAATGGCTTCTTCAGAGTAAGTGAAAATCATCCATACCATACATTAAATACCCAAGCAATTACTCAAACATCCAATAAGAATTAGACAATTAGATAATTGCTACACAAATTTAAACACAATGTGTCCACGCCCAGTGAATAATAATACCCAAACTTGCTGTTAAAACTAATATGTAAAACATCTTACCTACAATATATAAAGTTACATTTCTCAATCAAACAAAAATCACATAAAAGATATTGATAAGTGCAAAAGAATAAAAAATATATAAAATATTAATGTTGTTAGTAGCAAATAGAATAAAGCATATAAGGGTATAAAAATACCTTGTAATCACCTGTTTATGCTAAATTCTATTAGCCCTATCTTTTAAAACAGGTTTTAGAGAAATATATTCATTCAAACCTGGTGGGGTTGTTGCATCCAGGATTATTTGCCATTTATATTCCAATAATTCTACCTTCAACCCTTCATCACCTCCTCTTTCAAAACATGTCACTATCAATCACAAAGAAAATACATTTCTTAAAATCAACACAGTGTGTACTGTGCGTATATAATGCATTGTGTGTGTCCTTATTTTTATAGCCCTCTGATGTTCTGCAATCCTGTCTTTTAACCTACGGACAGTTTTGCCCACATAGAATGCATTGCAACTAACACAGATGGCAATATATACCAACTTCTGTGTGTTGCAACTACACCTACCAGGGCACCCTATGGTCTTAATGTAATTGACACCACCACATATGGCCCTTCATTAATGAACCTGCAAATTTTACAGGTTCCACACTTATACATCCTGGAACACTTATAGGTAATTCTGTTTCCCTCCAAGATTTCTTTAATATTCTTTCCCCTAGAACATATTATTTTGGGGAAATTTCCTAAATCTTTCCTCATAGTTTCATTGAATACTGTGTCCCGTATTTTATTCACTATTTCAACAACACCACTCGTTTGAGTATTGTATTTCAAAATTAATTCCTTGCTCTCAAAGGTGTTGTTCTTCTGGACCAGGTCTGTGTTGTTACCCCTTAAAATAGGTTGATACATACTCCTCCTTTTCCCCAAAACCTCATTTCTAATTTTTAATATCATCTTTAGTGGATATCCCCTATCCAAAAAAAAATAAATAAATAAGAGTATACACTTCCTTGATACAAGTTTCATCGTCACTCACCAATCTGGAAAGTCTTGCCATCTGGCCCTTCACTATTCCTCTTTTTTGATTAGGAGGGTGGCAGCTATTGTAATGTAACAAGGAATTACTGTGAGATTTCTCCCTGAAAATGTTGCTATGTAGAATATTTCCTGATTTGGTCAATTTGATGTCTAAATTTACCAGCAAGTGAAATGAAAATGAAATAGAGTTTTTTGTTGTTGTGTTTTCCTTGTAATTATTGTAGGTTGTTGTACTTAACACCTGGAATGCTGTCATTATAACTAATAATGTTATGATGTAGCATTTGATATCTACAGCATTATATTTTCAGTGTAACAAAACATGTTCTAGTCTAGTGATAGTCTTGATTATTGAAAACTACAAGAAAACCCTAACCAAGCTAGAGTTTTCACTGTGCGATATCTTAAGCCTCCTATAATAGAGGCCCATGACATAAATGCAAATGACACCTTAAGGACATCAAGCGTTTCAGCTATATGGCTTCTGAATGTCCATGACTTTTTCCTTTTTAAAGTCTTTATGGACAGATTCAGGGCAGTAAAGCCAAACTCTACTAGCTGTGGACATGCACATTTCGACCTTCTTATGGCCTCGTTAGCACAGCATGCTTGTACGCTTAGAATTACTTAAAGTCTGCTTAGAGTTAAAAAGTAACATTTTGATTTGTAGAATTCTAAACAATCATTTTCTTGCAGGAATCCTGTATTGATTAGAATGAACTAGATTTTTGGTTAACTAAATTAGTAGAATGAACCTATTATTGATGAAGCTGAACAGCCATTCACAGCATGTTGTACATAATCACAGGTGTTTACTAGTCTAAATGACCACTATGGCCATTTTAAGCCTAGCCATGCATCTCAAATCTCTGACAAGTTTCGATACCCTTGATGAGTGTAAGCAGGGGCTTGGGAGATGAACCATTTACAGGTTGCCTGTGTTTATTAGAGACAAAGGTGCCAAACCAGGGATGAATTTCCTGTTCCCCATCCAATTGCCCAAGTTGCACATGAATTGGGTTAGGAAGGAACTCTGTTTCACATGGATGGGGAGCCTGTTCCATAGATGTGGTAGCCTCTGGGATACATACCTGTCTCCAGCAGGTCCTATTTATATCACAGGTATGGTTTAAGTCTTTAGAATGGGTAATTCTGGTGCTATTTGTTTTGTGGATATGCAGGAGGTCCAGAGTGGGGTCTGACAATCCCCTGTATGTTAAGCAGAGATTCCCCTCAAAAGCCTGTAGGAGACGGAATACAGGATAGAGCCTTGAGGCAGTCTGCATAGGACATTTTATTTAAGCCCTGTATTCTTTTAGTGAGGAACTTCTGTGGACATTTCAATTGTTAGATATGCCTGGTTAGGTACATACCAAAAGGGGCATTATACTCAATGACACGTTTGATGAATGCTGAATACATTGTATATGAACCAGATCTGTATTTGGGGATGAAGTGATTAGTCGTTTTAGTCAGCCTTTTAATTGTTCATAATGGTAGTAAAATTACTAAAATGTAGTTTTCACTCAAATGTTATACATAATAACCAACCACAAAGTAATCAAAACCTGCACATTGTTCAGCCTTGGCCAATCCACTAAAATGAACTTTCAGTGTTCCCACACAGCACTCTACTTCATTATATTAATTGTGTGCACACATACCTCTTAACTGTCCAGATTTGTGCCTCATATTTTTGGTTGGTTCCCTGTAAAATATTTGGTTTTCTGGCAAATCATTGATGACTTAAGTCTAATGCCAGACATTTATCCTTTGAAAAATGCATAACACAAAACCTTTTATTCTGGCATCTGTCTAAGTATAAGAGACAGATATTTAAAATCTGTTCCTATTTGTCCAGATTTCTTTCAGTGGAACATACTTTCTCAGAGATGTTTTGGGGTAGACAAGCATCCACATTCTACTGATCAATTTTTCAACTTGGATTACAATATGAAGAACAAGTATATAGCACTGTCTGACAGAAAATCAAATATTTTATGGTGGACAGGACAGGACAGAAATATGAAGCAAAATTGGTCACTGTGAACAGATAAGACAGGTAACAATTAACTATACATTTGACCAAGCTAGATGCAGC
This sequence comes from Protopterus annectens, assembly GCF_019279795.1. Lineage (NCBI taxonomy): Eukaryota > Metazoa > Chordata > Ceratodontiformes > Protopteridae > Protopterus > Protopterus annectens. The sequence continues at coordinate 781,661,337 of NC_056743.1, read as the reverse complement.
TGTTAATTTTTCAACTGGTGATGTTAGATTGGTTTACCTTAGTTTAGATGCAAAGATTCTGTCTGTCTTATTTTTGCAGCTGCCAGGCTGTGGCTGAAATGGGTTCCTATAGATCATTCTCCTGCCTGTCTAAAAACTGTTATACAAATATAGCTATTCATTGAGCAAAATGATGATAATAATAATAATAATAAGAATAATAATAAACAATGGTGCATATATATTTTAAGCAAAACAATGTATGTATACAAATACCAGGTGAGCAAGCAAAATCTTCTGCACAAACAAATGCACATCACACACACACACACACACACACACACACACACACACACACATGGAGATGAGATTCACTAAGAGATTCACTAAATCCAACAGTAACCATGAATGAATTCACTAAATCAACAGCAACCATCAATGAGCAGATCACTACTAAATCAACAGTAACCATGAATGAGCTGGGAGACGGAATACAGGATAGAGCCTTGAGGCAGTCTGCATAGGACATTTTATTTAAGCCCTGTATTCTTTTAGTGAGGAACTTCTGTGGACATTTCAATTGTTAGATATGCCTGGTTAGGTACATACCAAAAGGGGCATTATACTCAATGACACGTTTGATGAATGCTGAATACATTGGAACAATGACTTCCTTGGTCTTAGATGCCATACTTTTGTTTATAATTTGTGCAACTGCTATGAGGTATATGAACCAGATCTGTATTTGGGAGCTGCCTGATGAAGTGAAATATGCCCCTTGGATTTGTGGCATTCTCTTGGCATAGTACATTAGTCATTTTAGTCAGCCTTTTTTAATTGTTCATAATGGTAGTAAAACCCACTGCAGAAAAAAAAAATCAATTTTTTTTTTGTTACTAAAAATGTAGTTTCCACTCAAATGTTATACATAATAACCAACCACAAAGTAATCAGCTGAAAACCTGCACATTGTTCAGCCTTGGCCAATCCACTAAAATGAACCATGTGTAAGATAAAATGAACCATGTGTAAGATAAAATGATCCAGTAGCCTGCCTGCTTTAGACAGAACTCGCCATGCTTTCAGTGTTCCCACACAGCACTCTACTTCATTATATTAGTTAACAACGGTATTGTGTGCACACATACCTCTTAACTGTCCAGATTTGTGCCTCATATTTTTGGTTGGTTCCCTGTAAAATATTTGGTTTTCTGGCAAATCATTGATGACTTAAGTCTAATGCCAGACATTTGAGTTTCAGACTCCATATCCTTTGAAAAATGCATGCGAACACAAAACCTTTTATTCTGGCATCTGTCTAAGTATAAGAGACAGATATTTAAAATCTGTTCCTATTTTTGGGTCTTTGTCCCCACATTATGTTTGGTTTTGTCCAGATTTCTTGTGTCAAGAGTTTGAGCGGTATATATACACATGCCTCCATATAAAACAAGGTTTTATTTTGTTACTTTCAGTGGAACATACTTTCTCAGAGATGTTTTGGGGTAGACAAGCATCCACATTCTACTGATCAATTTTTCAACTTGGATTACAATATCCTACATATTTGTATTTGGTGTGGCATTTAGTTTTGGTGCATTCCATTTTTTTATTTCTGATACTTTGATGTGCCAAACTGTGCTGTGAAGAACAATTACTGGTTTTCCTAAGGATCATTCCTGACCATCTGTTTGTTCCTACCTGCCGCGCTACATTGTGCTGACATATGAGCAAACTCCATGGACCTCCAGAGATCCTAGATCCTTAATGGATATGGCATGAAATGCACTGACATTTCAAAAGTCCTCCATGCATACATTTTAACGTTTTTGCTCAAGAATTCTAGACACAGCCAAACCTAATGAAAGGTGTTTGGGGAGTGGAACAAAGGTCCAAAATCAGGGGCAAGTTTTAAATTATTATTCAAACTCACTTAGAAAGTTAATAGAACAGTTTTTGCATCAACATGCATGTTTTGAAGAACAAGTATATAGCACTGTCTGACATTACTGACTGGTTGTACTCTTTAGTGAATTAACAGAAAATCAAATATTTTATGGTGGACAGGACAGGACAGAAATATGAAGCAAAATGAGAAATAGTTGAGAGGTATGCCCAAGTATGAGCTACATTTCTAGACCACAGTAAAAAAACAGAGATACCAGAGTTGGTCCTACATTTCTAGACCACAGTAAAAAAACAGAGATACCAGAGTTGGTCCTACATTTCTAGACCACAGTAAAAAAACAGAGATACCGGAGTTGGTCCAGTGTAGGTGACCTTCGTGCAAATACATCACCTTTGCCTGGTCACTGTGAACAGATAAGACAGGTAAGGGCTGGGTGTTTTGAATGGTATAATTCACTTTGTGTTAGTGTGTGTGCATGCAAGAAGTAGTGACCCAAGTGTCCTAACTCTTGGAGGTCCTACTGATGCAACTGAACTAGCTTATATTAAGTTATAAAGCCAGCAAAACAGGATTCGTCTAGCATATTACAGATACAAAGCACATTTTGGGTGTGATTGGAAGTTTGTCAGCTCAGAAGCAGAGCTTGTTTGTCAGACTAGCTTGACTTTAGCTAGCAAACACAGAGGGGCACTACTCAACAATTAACTATACATTTGAGCAAGCTAGATGCAGCTGTTAATTTTTTCAACTGGTGATGTTCCTACCTGTCCAACAATATGTTTATTCTATCAGAAACATCCTTATGTAAAGGTAAATTAGGTGACTTCCAAGGGTGTGAGACAGTGGGTAGCAGATTGGTTTACCTTAGTTTAGATGCAAAGATTCTACAGATACTCCTGTGCAAGCCTGGGAAATGTGCCATAAACGGGTTTATATAGGGCACCATGCATCTAAATGCTAGCCCAGTTTACTCTCCTCCTACAGCTTCCAATAAATGGATAAAATTGCTGGATGGCTGGAAACAAAGGCAGCTAAGACTTAATTCCAAGCTTCTAATTTAGCAAATGTCTATGTCCCCTCCCTCTTTGTGTCTGTCTTATTTTTTGCATTTTATGCTGGCATATTTAAATCATTTCTGATAACCTTTTCTATGAGGGTTTGATTCCCTCAGCCTTCACTTGCCTACCATGTGACTGAGTGAGTTACATTACCAAACAGTGCTGCCAGGCTGTGGCTGAAATGGGTTCCTATAGATCATTCTCCTGGCTGTCTAAAAAACTGTTATACAAATATAGCTATAAAATGAACCAAGTGACTTCTTACCTGAAATAAACTCAGGAAGAGCAGCACAAGGTATGCACTTATTGGGTGTTGTTCACAAGCTGTCATCTCACTGATTTGTAATGCCAACTAAGGTAACAGGAAAAGGTGAAAACATGCAGGCTAATTACATATTGCATCTTGTTGTAGATTATAAGAGATTATAGGTCTGGCAGTTGGCACAGAGGATTAAGCAGTTAACAAGCAGTTTCCTTTGGTCCGCAGTTTCTATTGCCTAACCATGTGACTCTGAGGAAGTAAATTAACCAAACAGCTCTCCTGGGCTGAAAATGAAAAAGGACCATGGAGATGAGTGTTCTACCCCAGTAGACAAATAGAAATAAAAATAAAAATAAATAAATAAATTACATACTTAGGGGCAAGGTACTTCATCTGAAATATGCAGATGAATCTTAAAGTTCTGACATCTCAAACTGGCTAGCAACTTTTATGAAATGAGAAGACAGTCATTGAGCAAAATGATGATAATAATAATAATAATAAGAATAATAATAAACAATGGGAAGTTATTACTGTGCGAGGTTGATGATAGGTTCACTTTGACAGATCAGTGCAGTTAACTGCAGCAACAGACAAAGAACTGGCACAACTGCGAAATAACCGGTTCATCATTCAGTTTAGAAGAAAGGAATCTTTAGCAGGCATAGTAGATAAAAAAGGCATTACTGGTAGAGGACAAACAGTGGGTTTTTAGATAACTTTAAAGAAAATAAAGAGGTAAATAAAAATACATTATTGCTGACATCGGTTTCTTAGCTATAGGCATCTGAAACCTTATTTTTGTGAAGGAATGACTTAAGTAGATAAGGGCACGGTTTTGATAAAGGTAAGTCAACAAATAGAATTCCTATTTTCCAAAAATTCACTTGCAGTTTCATACTGGTGTTTAGGCATATCAGAGCACCAAGGTTTTTGGGATGGCTTGCTTGCTTTCTGGTCAAAGCCTATATCTCCTCCCTAGGTTTGTGTTAAGTGTTCCGGTTTTCTCCCACATCCCAAAGACATGCTAATAGGGTGAACTGGTTGTCTTCCAAATTGCCCAAGCAGTGCCTAATGGGGATGTACATGACTATGTGTACATGGATACACATCTCATGGATTAATAGTTTCATACATTACTCCCAGTGCTAGCCATTATAGCCTCTTATTATGCCATGACTCTGAATGGGGTAACACACACACTGAAAAATAAATGAATATTGTATGAAGCTTCTGGGTGCATATATATTTTAAGCAAAACAATGTATTAAACTGAGGTTAATGAAACTGTGCAATCAACCAATGTAATTACAGGCATAAAACAGAGAAGATTAGCCTATTTCCTTTATAAATGAAATTATATGTATACAAATACCAGGTGAGCAAGCATTTTGTTAGCACCCCCTCCGAGTTGATTTTCATCTGAGTGCAGTTAAACCATGTAGTTTAGAAATTAAATAAAATGTAGTTTTGTTTTCACTTCATATTCCCAAGCTTTAATTAACCGCGGAGTGGTGCTGCGGTAGCCTAGTCGCCTCACAGCAAGACATTGTCCCATTCGATTCTCAGCTAGAGCATCTTCTCTGTGGAGGCATGCATGAATGGGCGTACCTTCATTGAAGGTTGTGCGTCAGGGCTGGTAACTCGGCACATAAAAATCCACTACCAAACATTAGTGGACCGGAGTACGGCTGTGGTGACCCCTAACCGGGATAAGCCGAAAGACACAACAACAACTCCCAAGCTTTAATTACATATAAATTTAAAGGAGACATTATTCAAGCATATACATGCACATTAGCAAATCTTCTGCACAAACAAATGCACATAACTGCTTGCATGCTTTTGTGCGAACACACACACACACACACACACACACACACACACACACACACGCACGCATTCCTCCTTTTCAAGCCAGATAATTCTGCTCGTTTTTGTAATGGTAAGCATCTAGGGGGTAGAACTATACATTTTAGCACATTTCCTGGTAGAAATCAGGTCAGCATTCACTGACAATGTACTAGGATTACTGTGCCAGTCAGAAAAATTACATAATATATTGCCATCCCAAGAATGAGGACCATTCATAAAGAAGGAACAGAATGAGTGTTTATTACGAAATGTCTGCTTATGATATGCACAGTAAAATAATAAGCTATTGACAAAATTTTTAAAAGGGCTATATGCCAAGAACATAATCTGAATAAAACAGAGAGATGTCAGATCTGTTTTGAAACTGCCATGTTACTTCTTGAAATGTGCTGAACAGTAACATTTGCTCATATTTACATAATGTACATAGAAAAAATGGCAATGCGGAATAGTAGAGAAGCATATACAGTCACCACAGAAGCAGAAATCCTTTGTGTGAAACAAATATGCAAATCAAACAGAAAACAAAAAATTCTCTAGTCAGGTGCCATAAAAGTTGAGGAAAAGCATACATTTATGAAGTGTAAAGGCTTTAAAAGGCTTAATTCTCAACACATATTCCACTACCATCTTTCTGTCACTACAAACACCTATCAATTTCTGTGCACACTCTCAGTTACTTTGAAAATATGCTACTTGTTTTTGCTCCCTCTGTTTTCCATGCATTACACCCAATCACTTACTTTTAATGTTGCAATCCAAGTGTATTTTACTTTGTCGTGTATATTTGTGTTTTATATACTCTGATTGTTTACTGTATCTGCATTACTGTGCACCTTTTTTGTTTGTATTATTGTGCAGCTTTTCTCTCGAGGCCTTTACTTAAAAGGGACCTTTTTGTGCCCAGTCGGTCCATACCAGTAAAAAAATGCAAAATAAAAATAATAAATAATGAATAAAAGAAACAATGAAAGACGAGGGCAGAGAACAGTACAAGTAAATGTAGGACTGCAAAAAATGTAGTTAGGACTGAGAAAAAGGAGAACAGTTTCATTCAGAAATGGCTATAAAGTGCTTTATATTTAGATAATGAAAGAAAAAAAAGGAGGGATAGCAGAAATGATGGCGAAAATACTGCAAAACCATTATACATAGTAACCACGAATGAGCAGAGATTCACTAAATCCAACAGTAACCATCAATGAGCAGAGATTCACTAAATCTAACAGTAACCATGAGGGAGATGAGATTCACTAAATCCAACAGTAACCATGAGTGAGCAGAGATTCACTAAATCCAACAGTAACTATGAATGAGCAGAGATTCACTAAATCCAACAGTAACCATGAATGAGCAGAGATTCACTAAATCCAACAGTAACCATGAATGAGCAGAGATTCACTAAATCCAACAGTAACCATGAGTGAGCAGAGATTCACTAAATCCAACAGTAACCACGAATGAGCAGAGATTCACTAAATCCAACAGTAACCACGAGTGAGCAGAGATTCACTAAATCCAACAGTAACTATGAGTGAGCAGAGATTCACTAAATCCAACAGTAACCATGAGTGAGCAGAGATTCACTAAATCCAACAGTAACCATGAATGAGCAGAGATTCACTAAATCCAACAGTAACCATGAATGATCAGAGATTCACTAAATCCAACAGTAACCACGAATGAGCAGAGATTCACTAAATCAACAGTAACCACGAGTGAGCAGAGATTCACTAAATCCAACAGTAACCATGAGTGAGCAGAGATTCACTAAATCCAACAGTAACCATGAATGAGCAGAGATTCACTAAATCCAGCCTGTAGAAATAATCAGGATAAAGGAATTCACCCTTGAATTTCAAAGCAGAAAGGAAAAGAACTCCAGAACTAATGGCCTCAATGAAATTTCATCCTTTAATTCTTAGGGAAGTAGAGAGAGAAAAAGTAAGTAGGTGAATTACTTGCCATATTATAGCTTTGGCTGGAGGAATACAGTCAATTGTAATTCCACGGCTGTAAGACAACCTTTTTTTACAGCATTTTGGCATCAACATCCCCAGCTTCCTTTACTATGTGATGCTATAGGGAAAGTTTCTCCTTGGTGTGTTTTCCCTTGTATGTCAATAATACACAAACAAGTATCCAGCACCCAACATTATATGTGCTGACAGCAGTTTGACCATACCAGGAGGGAATAAAGCATACATAGAGAATTGGAGCAATGAGTTTGTGCTGTATCCTACATGAAAAGCTCATTTTTTAAGATAATCATTGCATCAGATCCCTCAAATAACTGCTGCACCTTGTGAAGATATGGTTTTGCCCATAACAGTATATAGCCCAGAGTGCAAAATAACAAAAACATGACCTCATTGGTGAAGGACTGAATGGACTGTGTTTTGTCTGGCAAAGGTGCCACTGATGTTCTGGATGTGGGGACCTTAGCCAGTCTGCAGGGACTTAGTGACCATACAGATAAAGCACCAAATCATACCTTAAATGCCATCCAAGCAGATGTTTCTGGAAAAAAAAAGGCAGCCAGTGAAACTATTTTAAAAGTGGAACAAAATATAGATGGATAACAAATTTGATAACCACTGGTGGGCCATCCTGTTGCCTTCTCTGTCCTAAGTAAATAATGTGAACAGCAAATTCTTTCTGAAGGGAGCCTCTCTCAATACTTCTTTTTTCAGTTACCTGTGCACATCCACAGTATGCAGCAAATTCTCAACTGAAATGGCATAGTTTGATAATAAAACTGGCAAATGAAGGACCTGATTAAGATCAGCAAGTAACAAACTAATGCTCAGACGTCAGTTTCATATATAAAGGGACTTGTGGAATAGGCTACAACTATGAAACTTTTCAGTCCTGTGTGACTGCTGTTAAGAAGAGATTTCTAAATCAGCAATACCAGCTGAGATAAATGGACTGATGAATTGTGGCGGCATAACTTTTTACACCAAAATTCAGATCCCATGGACAACCGCCACTTTGGCATGGGTGATCTAAGCAGAAAGGCACCTCTCAGGAAAGCAATGCATATCACTCTATGTCCCACAGCCAGGCAGGATAAAGTCCTAACTATGACTCATGTTACCATAGATCAAACTGCAGCTCAGGCACTGGAAGATGCATGCTTGAAAGGGTAAGAATGAGTAGCTTACTCCAGCTTACCCATTCTGGAGAGAAGGAGGCTGATGGAGGACACAGTTAGCCAAACTGCTCATATTCAAATGGAGGCTTCACAGAGCTAGCACCTGTAGCACCAGGAAATGGGAACTTGGCAATACCAAGTCCATGACAGTAACTCTCATTGGTTGTGTGTGTAGGACCATGCACACAGAGAAAGGGCACAGGTGTCCCTCATTGATGTAGGTCCCCATGTTAGCCACCAAAGGTGAGGTTAGGGTGAAACAGGAAGATACCCCTCATAACTTCATGTATGTATATGTGATGGCAAATGAATGGACAGTGGTGGCACCTTGATGGTTATCTAGAACAGGTTTCAGAAAAAGAATATTATAAAAAAGTGCTTAACATGCTAATGGAAGCTAAAGAGCCGACTAGTCCCACCAACATGGAAACTGTAAATGGTGATCAGATGGACCTTTACTATAATAAAACAAACAGGGTCCTAAATAAAAAAAATAAAGACCAGTAGTACAAAATTCAACAAGGAGACCCTTATGGAAATAGATATTTATTAGCCACTCAAATGGAGAATACTTTTTATTTATTCATATGTTAACCAGGTAAGTGTCTTGTCCAAACATTCTTTTCAGCTAAGATTAAGTCTAAAAGAAAATATAAAAATTAACTTATGATAAAAACAGATAGCTCAGTGTTATAAGTACACACAAGTACAAATGTGCAGCAATTCATTTAGCAAAGTTCAACTTCTTGACTTCATAATCATGGACAAAGTCAAAAATAAATCAAGGGAGCAAGTTATCAAATTAAGGACACTTTTTAGGAATTAGAACTACTGACTTCAAAATGTGACAGAATAAGAGGCGTTAAATTAGCATGCATTTTCAGAGGTAAAGGTCTGCAGCTTTAATGACTATTAGTTGACTACAGTCTGCCATCTTGTTACAAGTGGACACAGAGTTTAACAGAGACACAACAAAACTTTGAGCCAAAAATCAGGGACTCTTGAGAGACGACGTGTCAGTGGGTAGTAGGCCACATTCAACAAAAGCAAAAAACAGTGTAACTACAAATGTTAATGTACAAACACTATTTAGTTAGCATGTTTTTAAAACCTTTTTAGTCAAGCGCTTAATTTTTAACTGATGTTTATGTCTTTTTAAAAGAGAAATTTTAGTTTATTAGCTTTTTATGTAGTGAATGATTGAATTGTTTTTATGAATATGGTGTTAATCAATGTATTTAGCTTGTGTATTTAATTGTTCCATTTAATGCCACTATAAAAGTAATGACTTGGTTAATTTAAACTAGTTCTGATGAAGTCTTGGGTTATAGATGAAAATGCAGATTTTTTTATCTTTAGGCATTAAAACACATTACTTTTTGGACATTAATAAAGGAGCTACTCTTGATTTTGGATCCTCAATCTTTCCAGCACACTTGTTTTTGGTTTATTAGTCTTGGGAGTGTGCATGGCTATAACTTTGTTTTGGTTTACAAACAACTTTAAGTTTGCTATATAAATCTGATATAATTCTACAAATGTTTATAGAAGTTAAAGATGAATCACAGAGCAATTATAGGGAGGAGTTTGTAGTTAGTGTTTTCACTGAAGAGAAATAGGGGAGAAGAGATTTTCTGAAGAAAGCACAGTTTGTTGTATTATAGATTTGCTTAGAGAGAGCTCCAAATGCTTTGGTCAAATTTGCAGAAAAAAATACTTTGTGGCACAAAGAAAAGAGAGGACCTTTTCAGTATGCTGGATTCAGAATCAGAAGCTAAGTGTATAGTATTATGTGAGCAGGGAATCTGTTAGCTGAGGTTGGGCAGATTGTTTGAATGTAATAATTTAAAAAAGTAGAATCCAGATGATTAGGATCAGGTTTCTGATCATAACTGGCTTATCATGTGTTTGAGACATGGATGCTAATCCATCTAGAATGAGCTGTATAATACTACAAAGGGGGGGCATTCATATTTGTGGATTAGGACACAGACCTTGGGTTACTAGACATAGACGAGTCCAGATGTTGCTTGTTCTATGTTAGTTACCATAAATAGTATGCTGTCTTTTCCTGGGATTTTTGTAGCTCTCTCACTCTCCTCCCCAGCAGCCCAACACCACCTTCATAACAGGGCTCTATAACATTTTTACATTTTATATAATCAGAACATTCTTTACTAAATGTACAATGAAGAAACACGAATAACCTGAAATGACACATCTCTGAGGTGGTGTGTCATACTGGGAATATATAAATAAAGGGGTGGGCCTAGTGTCAGGCACACAACATTTTAAGCAGAACAGAAAATTGAGCCAGATTTAGTCATTCTCTGATATCAACTTTTATCCCATCACTGGCAATAGACTCATCTCTCAGTTGCCACAAAGTGTTGATTCATTTACTCTTTATTGACTGGGTTAATCCTACCAGGCCAAGGTCTTCTTTTTTAGGGGAAAACCTAAGTGGTACTCATACTTACTGTGGAAAATTTGGCCAGGTGATCGGGGGATTTTCTAAACTCTTTTTTTGGAAAGTGGCATGGGATCTTTTATATCTTCCTGAGTTACCGCCAACTCAAAGATATGGTACCTCAGTTTAATGTCTTATTGAAAGGATGGCCAGCTTAAGAGTGTTGCAGCCCCCCCCCCCATGGTGCACTGCTGATATTGGAAATGTAATCAAAGTACCTGGACTGGGAATAGAGCCTACAGCCTTCTGATCATACAAGAAACTACAATATAGCCCACAAAGGTTAGAGCAAAATAAAGAGTAAGAATTATAAATCTGTTAATTTGACTTCAGTTACATAGAAAATTGTGGAATCAAATGACAGACACAGATCATCTGGAAACTACTGGAGGACAAAATCAAAGGCCACATGGATTCGCAACAGGATTCAGACAACTTAGTAAATTCTTTGAATGGTTAACCATGGTACCAGAGAAGGCCATGAACATAGCCTTGTTAAACTTTAGCAAAGCCAAACATAGCAGCACAGAAATTAGTGAGCGAATTAGTACTTAACAGGAAAGAACTGTGACAGAGAACAAGGCTAAAGGAATACTGCAATTCTCAAGCAGCACAAACATTATAAAACAGGAAATATTACCTCTCCACACAGATAGCTAATTATAAACAATATTAGACAACAGTGCACAATTCTAAACCTTTTTCTTTTACAAGAACGCAGACAGAAATCAGACACTTCAGAGCAGGAATATTAGCAATGGTGCTTGGTCAGCAATCAAAGCCACATAAGGAAATAAAAAAAATAAAAACTTAACACATACTAGTGTGTAAGAAAGGAGGTAATGGATAAGGGCATGCCAGGAACCTTTTAAGTTGCTCAAAAAAATCATATAGTCTAAGCAAATACCATATTTACAAGAGACAGTCAGAGACAGAGCGATAGCCATTCTTAACAATAAGAGGGATGCAACCTGGAAATATGAGTTGGGTGGCTCAGCAGGAAAATAACAAAGTATTTTACAGATGGGGTGGATAACTGGAATAGCCTCACTGAAGTGGTAGCAGGGTTAAAAACAGTGACATGATTTTAAGACCTCAGTAAAACATGACTAATGGTTTAAGTTCTTGTAAGAACTGTGTTAAGTATGATTTGAAGCTTATCTACTAGGTAGGTGTATGGGCAGAGTACTTGGCTCAAGCTGAATTTACATAAAATCCATTTCTTTGTATTATGATAGGGCAGAGAGATCTGTTAAAATGATCTGTAGCAGGATTGCAAAAGCTAGTTTCAAAATAATAATTTCAGACATACTAGAGACACAGTCATTCTCTAATATTCGCTTAATTCAGTTCAAGCTTGAATCAAGTCAGTACCCATCGCTGCTCTCAAAAGGTAGACTGCAAAGCAAAGAAACTAATACTAGTTGGGATACCATTCCTTTGCAAGATAGGAACACACTTCACAAGGACACCTACTGGCATTCTAAAGTTTACCAACTTTATGATAAGATCACAATGCTAAACCCACATGAACAGAAGGACATGCAGATGTGAACTGAACTGGAGAATCAAGTGCTGCGAGTTAGTAATGTTAGCTGCTGCCCTCCTGCACCAGCCAATATAAGGTACCCTGCAGATAATAAATGCACACAATTCACCATTTCTATTCTCTTTATTATATTTGTTAACTTGAGCACTGATCCACATGGACCTACTTGAGGTTCAGCCCAGGTGTCCACAGAAAACTACAAAGAGAAGAAATAATGGGTAGCAATCATGTACTGCTGAATGTAAAATAGATATACAACAAAATAGGCATACAACTGCAAGCTGAATCTCTAGTAAAACAGAAGCAATTCCATAATAATACATTGGAAGTAACACTGCTATAACTTAGAAGAATGGTGTGCGTAACAATTGCAGGAAGGAGTTGTACTATAATAAAAAAAATAATAAATACCCATATTTCTCTCTATATATAAATATTTGTTTGTGTCTTTCGGCTTTTCCCAGTTAGGGGTCGCCACAGCAGAACTCCGGTCCGCTAATGATTGGCAGTAGAGTTTAACGTGCTGGCTTGCCGGGCCTAACGCACAACCTTCAATGAAGGAACACCCGTTCATGCATGTCGCCACACAGAAGACGCTCTAACTGAGAATCGAATGGACAACGTATAACTGAGGCGACAATGCTACCGCAGCACCACCACCACAGTTTTATATATATATATATATATATATATATATATATATATATATATATATATATATATATATATAATATACTTCTAATAAATTGAAAGACCACTTATCCGAAGATGACTTTACCGAGATGACAACATTGAACGGTTACTTTACTGAACGATCACACTACCAAATTTTTTAACATGTTAAGTATGCAGTTGGCCAACATGGAATGAGGAAACACACCACAGTCTGTCAAACCCACCCAGGTGGGGGGGCCACTCTCCCACACCCACCCAATATGGGGGGGCTGTGCCCCACCCCCAAAATAAATATACCATTTCCAGGATCACACTGCAGTGGGGAAAAGGGTAAATTTCCCATGTTGGCCAAGTGCATACTTACCCTGTTAAAAAATTTGGTAGCATTTTAATTCAGTAAAGTAATGGTTCAGTGTTGTCATCTTGATAAAATATAAAATCGTCTTCAGAGAAGTGGTCTTTTGATTATTAGAAGAAGATATATATATATATATATATATATATATATATATATATATATATATATATATATATACATGAGTGCACACACAAAGTTTCATTTACAGATGACTTTTTTTGGTGTAGAAGAGAATAAATTATAGAAGGTAGAGAGAATGAAGACTGGAGGTAAGACTGGGGTCTGTTAGAGAGGTGGTAGCTAAGGCCTGACAGATGAACAGGCTTTGTAATGGAGGTATAACCAACAGTCACTTAGGCCACAAACGTGAAAGAAACAATTGGGCAAGTAGAACTAAAGATCATATTATCATTTTTGGTTATCTTGCTAGGTGGGAAGCAGTGGCATTTGGTCTTTTTTTGCCAAGTGATCCTTATGAACTTTTCTTAAGCTGGGATAGTTATCCAAGTGCTGGGAGAAGGGATTGCCAAATTTTGGGGCTGAAGACTGAAAAACTGGTTGCTGCATGTTTTTGATTGAGGTAGATTAAGTGAGGACTGAAAGCCTGTCTTGGGTGAGATCTGTGGTCATAGGTCCCTTTTATTACAGTAAAATCTACCAACCTAATATAAAAGGTATTCTGATGAAGAAATTTGACCAGCAGAGATCAAGAGTTGGAGCTACACTTTTTGTTGGTTCGGCAACTGGTTAACCTTTTTTTTTTAAACAGAGCAATGGTGCTTACACCTAGGGCATAGAATTACAAAGCATCAGATTCTGTTGTTTGTAGTTTATTGGGTTGTAAGGCAGTCTTTGAGGCATAGGCAATAACAGGAAGACAATATTCTAATAGAGATAGAAGATTTATTTTTTTTACTTATTTTTATTCACCGGATTGTTTATTATTTGTTAACCAGGTAGGTGGACTAGTACAGGACCATTTTCAGCTACTTTCTGTGTTATTTGGGAAAGATATTACAACAGTAGAAGAAAACTTAATCACAAGTATCTGTATTTTAAAGAGTATTAGAAAGACAATATATTGAAAATATAAACCTTAATATCTTTTGGAGTGAATGAAGACTATGTTCAAAATACACATTCAGAGTACCTCATCCTCTTAGCACAAGAAATCTAGACAAAGCCTGACATAATTGGGGGACAAAGGCTGAAAAATAGGGACACATTTTAAATGTTGCTCTTACAAACTTAGAAAGTTAATAGAACAGGATTTGTGTTAGCATGCATTTTCCAAAGGATTTGAAATCTGAAACTGAAGCGACTGTCATTAATTTAGTGACTTAGTCCTTAGATCATCTCCGTGATTTGTTTAAAAAAAGAAAAAACAATTTTATGAGGAACACAAACAATACGAGACAAAAATCTGAACATTCTGCTAAATTATGTACAGTTAATTCAGAAGGGTTACTTACATAGAATACAATATAAGTAAAGAAGTTAATAAGTAATAGTAATAAGCAATTTGTAGAGTATGTAAGAAAACTATCTTGTAGCATGTATAGAAAGGATAAACGGGAAAGTCACAAATGACATGAAAGGAGGAGGTATATTTATAGTATATACATATTTATTTTAAAGCATTCTGTGCAATGTATAGGTATGCTAATGCAAATCTATTGTGGAGGTTGGAAGAACCAGAGTAAATGAGCTTGAATTTCTAAATCATGCAAATTTACTCTGGTGGCAAAGATGCTCTTTTATATTTTTTTAAAGGAAAATGTTGCCAGTTAATTTTAAGCTCTAATGACAAACTGTTCCAGACAGCAGGGGTTTATTTATAAAAGGATTTTTCAGTAGAGGAAAAGTGAACACAGGTCTGTAATGTTTGATACCATTCTGTGTGGCATATCTGCCAGCAGGAATGAAGAGGAGGGAGATTTTCAAAACTCAGAAAAAAAATTGAATGCATTTTAACTTAAGTTTTCTAGACATGAAGTTGAAAGTTGAGATTACTGTGAAATCAGAGACCAGAGAGCCGATGGTTTCAGGAAGAATGTTGTTATTGGTCTTGATTAATAAGTATAAGGGGAAAGATTTTAGATTTTGTGTGGTTCAAGGCAATATTACTTTTGGTTTTCTTTGAGCCAAGGAGAAGTTTATTTGTGTTGAGCCATTCCATAAGGAAGAGGAGGTCCTCCTGTTGGAGCAATGTTAGGACAGTTGAGCATGAAAACCTTAACCAATAGATGATCATATCATGCCTACATTAGGCGTGGGAAACTGGATACAGATGATGGGAGTTAATGTAAATGGAAAGTAACGGGAGAAAGGACTGAGCTTTGTGGGACACCTTTGAGGAGGAGGAGGTCAGAGCAGGTGGGCCATTTCTTTGACTCCGTAACAGATGTGAGAGAGGAAGCTGAAAAACCACTGGACTGTTGCTGTCATCATGGTCCAGAAGAGCTATATGGCGAGGGGTGGTCTATGGTATCAAAAGCTTTGGCAAAATTTATGAAAACGTTGCCTGTTAGGTGGCATTTATTCATTTCCATAGATATATCAGTGACTGCCTAGATGGCTGTCATCCCACTATGGATTGCTGAGAATCTGTGTTGGTTAAGGCAGAGGTGTTGTTAGGAGAAGTATGCCGACAACTAATTATAAACTAGTTTCGTAGAGACCCTGGCTAATGTCGCAAGTCTAGAATGTGTCTAAAGTCAGAGAGGGAGAGAAGGATGCTACAGTTTGGAAGGGATTTAATTATGGCATGTTTAAAGATTTGGGGAAAGATACTTTTATTTAGTGAGAGGCAGTAAGTGGCTGGCAAATGTACCAGCAACAAGCTTTTATAATCCATGGGTGAAGACCATCTGATCCAGGGGGGTTGTTGTATGGAGTTTTGATTAGTAGATGTTCAACATTTTTGACTTTGTGGTAGGAAATCTGGAGCGTTATACTCATCATTTGTGACACTTGATGGATTTGCAGAGGGTAGCTTGGTGAGTACAGCTGAGGAATACTCTGATAATAGTGATCCTTAGGAGTTGTTGAGATTAGAAGTACTATTTGTCCTCCTGACAATCTAGTTAATTTAGTTCTAGACATGTTGGGTTGATTGTAGTTTGATGGTTTTTGAGGTCTGTAGCTTTAAAACCCCTGATGCATTTTTTTGACTTGGTTGTGAAGGCTAATGAATTTTCTCTTGTTTAACAATGCTGTGTTTTTCTATAATGACAAGAGTTCATTGACTTAATTTGAACATTGCTTTAAGCTAGTTTGTTAATTATCTGTTTTGTTAGTTATGTGCAGGCAAGTGATAAGATGTTTGAAAGGTATGAAGTGTTTTATTTGCAGCTGAGTCTCAGTCTTACACAGAGAAGACTGGTGACCAGTCCTAGTGAGAAAGGGCTGTTATGTACTGTAGTTTACTTCTTCTTTTCCCGGTTAGGGGTCTCCACAGCGGATCACCTGTCTGCTCATGATTGGCAGTGGAGTTTTACAGTGTCGAGTTGCTAGCCCGGCGCCCAACCTTCCAAAGAAGAGACACACATGCACACACTCACACCTAGGGCCAATTTAGAGTGTCCAATCCACCTACAGCATGTCTTTGGGATGTGGGAGGAAACCGGAGCACCCGGAGGAAACCCACGCAACCTCAGGGAGGACATGCAGACTCCACACAGAAGGCACCCCAGCAGAGGATCGAACCAGAGAACCTCTTGCTGTGAGGCATATGTACTGTAGTTTACTAAACTTCTTAAAGTTTTTAGACTGGTGGAGGGCTATGCGGAGAAATTTTCAGTTATGGATAATAATGTAGTGGTTGCTTAGTGAGGGTTGGAGAATGCAAAAAAAAAAAAAAAACAATGCTAATAATATGGAGATCTATTAATGTGCATCAGTTAGATATAAAGTTGGGTATTCTGGAGTCTGATTACTTGCGATACACCTAGGTCTGCTAACCCTTTTTACATATCCTGCATACCTCCCAGCCTCTTAGCTCAGGAAATCTGGACGAAGTCTGACATAATGGGGGTAGCAAAGGCCCAAAAACAGGGACAGATTTTAAATATTGCTCTTATAAATTTAGAAATTTCCTAGAACAGCAGGGTATGCATTAAAATGCATTTTCTAAAGGATATGAAGACAAATTCAAAATGTGAGACATTATTTACTAATTTCACTTCTCAAATCATCTCAGTGATATTCCAGAAAATCGAACATTTTATGAAGAATAGACTGAAATTTTGAGGCAAAAATCTGGACATTCTGTGAAAATCTGGACAGTTGAGAAGTACGATATCTTTATGTCTAGATTAGAGAAAGTTTAGATTGAAGTCACCCATTATGATAATGTTTTTATTGTTGGGAACAGACTTCACGATGAAGATTAGCTGCTGTGTCTTTGGCTGACAGAGGGACAGAGAGAATTTGCTATGTTTACATCTGGCCATTTTCTCTGTGGGATTTTAATGAGTCTATATTATATCATCGAACGCTTAAAAAAGTGAACGATGAATAATAGAACCCATGTAAGTGAAAGCTTACAATCTCGAAAGCTCAGAACAGCGATTTTTTTCCAAGAGAAAAAAATCACGGTTCCAAAAAAAATAAAGGAAAAAAAAAAATTGAAATAATACATAAAGTGGGGGGCTGTGCCCCCCACACCACCCCTACTTAAATATACCAACTCCGAGATCGCACTGCAGTGCCAAAAATGGTAAAGTAATAGAAGAGGCCAAGCAAATTATTTCTCTGGGAAAGAATTTGCTTAAAAAACGCTTTGTTTTTTTCCATTTTCGTTTTTTTAAGTTCGACCAAGACGCATTCAATATAATGCGCCTTCGATCATCTAATAGGAACCCGATTTTAATGACTACCTAGCTTGTGTCATTTTCTTAACAGTGTAATGCTTGGCCTTGAATGATTGGTTTCAATTGAGCTCCTAGTCTATTAATGGGAAAGCAAAAGATAGGCAGGGATGTGGGAGTGCAGTAGTGGAGAATTACTTTTCAGCCATGAGTCTGTGATGAATACCAAATTTGGGGGATGAGCTGTTAAGAACGTGTCTAGTTAATAAAGTTTACTTTTAATACTGCATGCATTAAAAAGACAATATTTGAGAAGGGTTTAAGGGTTTTGCACACACTGACTTGTTTTTGAGAGTAATCAAATAATACAGAAAAGACAACTAGTAACGTCCACCAGCAACTGCAAGAGCCGTTAGAGGTAACGCAGCTAGAACAGCAAAAACGCAACCGATGTCAAGCCAAAATATGGTTCAAAAGTAGACCAGTCTTTATATTTGCTCACCAAAGGAAAAAATAATAATCCAGAGTACACGGAGTGGCTACTGACACCACTCTACCAACAAGTAATCCAGGGTAATACGAACATCCAAAAATTGCCGGCAATAGCAGAGAAGACGGCAACGCTCAATACACCACAGTATATCAAAAGATAAATGCAGATTCTAAACACATCCACAGGATTCTGGTACAAAAAGTTGTTTATTGATGCATACAAACAACCACTAGTTTAGCGCTTTCATCTGCACCATCGCAGACTTCCTCAGAACTAGTGTAATCAGCATATCCAACAGTTTAAAAACACAATTTGGCGCCAAAAAAATTTTTTCACTTAAAGAAACAGACATAAAATCACAATACATACATACATACAGGACTTGCATATAAAAATATTTACATATATAAAAACATAATAATAATGAACTGACTCTCAAGCTAAAATGATGATTGTGAACCTCATAGAGGTTCATAATAAATAACACATAATATTTATCATGTAAGGTGTAAAATTAATGATGAGATGATACTATTTAACTAAATATTACATAATACTAAACTAGGAATCCAGCAATAAAAAAGGTTTGATGCTAATAAATTCATTTATACCTGGGTTTCTAACGGAATCTGTGAGCATCTGCCACTTGCTCTCCTTGCAAGCTAATCTAGTTTTCCAATCACCCCCATATGGTTTTTCTTTTTCCTCATCTATAATGAAGAACAGAAATATATGTTCATTGCCACATTCCTTAATATGCCTATAAAGTGCGTTCTTACAATCCATTTTCTGAATTTTATAATAATGCTCATAAATCCTTTTCTTGAGCTCACGTTCTGTTTTGCCTATATAATAGGCCGAACAAATAATACATTTGGCTAAATAAACCACGTGTTTAGTGCAGCAATTACCACCTATACTCCTTACCATAGTGCGGTTCATATCATCTAATATAACTTCACTTTTAGTATTAATGAATTTACATTGATTGCATCTACCACACTTGCTAGTGTATATTTTCTTATTATTGCCCCTCTTCCTTAACTTTGTACTTTCCAATAATCTTTTTATATTAGGAGCCGTCTTGTAAACAATAGTGGGTGTGTCACCCAAGATCTTTTTGTTAGCATCTGTAACTGTGATAATGTCCCAATATTTATATAGAATATCCTTAATCCTTACACTATAGGGAGTGTATGTGAGAACACAAACTTTTCCCATATGTCCATTTTCAAATGGTTTCATTTCATCATACTCCCTTATAAGCCCTAATAATGGTTTAAATTTTAATCCCCATTGAGCTTTAACATATGCTATGGTGTCATTAATCATACCTATGGGATATCCTCTCTTGCTGAACAATTGCGCAAGAAGCTCCATTTCAACTTCCATATATTCCCTAGTAGATGACATCCTAGCACACCTGATACATTGCCCCTTGATGATGTTCTTAAAAATGTGGGGTGGGTGTTCACTTCCAAAATATAAGTAGTCATTAGAAAATGTGCTTTTGCGATAAATCTTGGAAGTAAATCCCCCATCAGTTAAACCAATAAAAACATCTAAATAGGCTAAATACTCCCTATAGTGTAAGGATTAAGGATATTCTAAATAAATATTGGGACATTATCACAGTTACAGATGCTAACAAAAAGATCTTGGGTGACACACCCACTATTGTTTACAAGACGGCTCCTAATATAAAAAGATTATTGGAAAGTACAAAGTTAAGGAAGAGGGGCAATAATAAGAAAATATACACTAGCAAGTGTGGTAGATGCAATCAATGTAAATTCATTAATACTAAAAGTGAAGTTATATTAGATGATATGAACCGCACTATGGTAAGGAGTATAGGTGGTAATTGCTGCACTAAACACGTGGTTTATTTAGCCAAATGTATTATTTGTTCGGCCTATTATATAGGCAAAACAGAACGTGAGCTCAAGAAAAGGATTTATGAGCATTATTATAAAATTCAGAAAATGGATTGTAAGAACGCACTTTATAGGCATATTAAGGAATGTGGCAATGAACATATATTTCTGTTCTTCATTATAGATGAGGAAAAAGAAAAACCATATGGGGGTGATTGGAAAACTAGACTAGCTTGCAAGGAGAGCAAGTGGCAGATGCTCACAGATTCCGTTAGAAACCCAGGTATAAATGAATTTATTAGCATCAAACCTTTCTTATTGCTGGATTCCTAGTTTAGTACTATGTAATATTTAGTTAACTAGTACCATCACATTATTAATTTTATACAACTTACATGATAAATATTATGTGTTATTTATTATGAACCTCTATGAGGTTCACAATCATCATTTTAGTTTGAGAGTCAGTTCATTATTATTATATTTTTTTATATGTAAATATTTTTATATGCAAGTCCTGTATGTATGTATGCAATGTGATTTTATGTCTGTTTCTTTAAGTGAAAAAACATTTTTTGGCGCCAAATTGTGTTTTTAAACTGTTGGATATGCTGATTACACTAGTTCTGAGGAAGTCTGCGATGGTGCAGATGAAAGCGCTAAACTAGTGGTTGTTTGTATGCATCAATAAACAACTTTTCGTACCAGAATCCTGTGGATGTGTTTAGGATCTGCATTTATCTTTTGATATATTGTGGTGTATTGAGCGTTGCCGTCTTCTCTGCTATTGCCGGCAATTTTTGGATGTTCGTATTACCCTGGATTACTTGTTGGTAGAGTGGTGTCAGTAGCCACTCTGTGTACTCTGGATTATTATTTTTTCCTTTGGTGAGCAAATATTAAGACTGGTCTACTTTTGAACCACATTTTGGCTTGACATCAGTTGCGTTTTTGCTGTTCTAGCTGTGTTACCTCTAACGGCTCTTGCAGTTGCTGGTGGATGTTACTAGTTGTTTTTGAGAGTAGACATGGGTTGATGTTTTTTTTCTTGAAGTAGGGTTAGAATGGAGAAAAGCGTTAATAAGAGATTAGGTAGGACTTGTTGGTATGCATACCTATGTTTAGAGTGAAAGGTGAGAGGGGAAGGTAGGTTGGTGGATGATTGTAAAATTGTCCTGAAATTGGTTTTATTACATTTGTAAATGGAAGATGGTGGAGTAATTGGTAAGAAGCGAGTTTGCTGCGTTATTTGTGTAATGTGGTTAGTTTGTCTACAGTGTTGGGGTGATTGCTAAAAGGGAATGGTTGCAGTGGTTGTTTTTAGTAGATAAGGTGAAAACTGTTAGTTCACGAAGACCTAGAATTGTAGGAGGAGACATTTTGCAGAAAGAGTTTATAAGGTATAGTATTGTAAGACGGGAATGCTTTTGTATTCATGGAAGTGAGACCTGGATATTACAGAGGAGTAGCTGTGTTCAATGAGCGGATGTGGGGAGAATGGTTGGTGGTATGAATACAAAGAGTAACACTGACCTGGGATATACTGGAAAGTGGTAGTTAATGATTAGAAGGAATTTGAAGAGAATGTGAGAATTCAGGGGGTGAATGGAAGTGAAGCAGGCACACATCCTGTATTTGTGGGGAATGAATCTGTGCATGTGCAGAAAAAATACAGATGATCAGCCCCGGTGAGGAGCCACAGCTTTTAATTAAGTATGGTCTACCTCATCAAAATTATTTTGTGCAGAACTTAACTGTTTAAAACATAAAATGGAGTGAAATTATTGTTTTGTCTTCATTATAAAGTGAGCAAACAACAGCAGCTAATACAATGTTTCTGATAATGGTTATGGGGATGGGTTGGCTGGTACAAGTCACTCTTGCTGCAGTATATATTTATGTAACTGATTGTCAGAAGCAGTAGATACACCTGCTTTTTAAATAAATCCACAGGAAGATGCTGGCACTTGGTAAAATAGCAGAACTTTAGATTATTCACAGCAGGTATCATAACATTGTGCCTTGCCATAAGCAGCTTGAAAAGGGGGTATGCTCATGCCAACAGAAATAATGGAGCAACCAGAAAATAGCTAAAGGTTAATTCTATAATGGTTAAGTTACTGGGAAGTACAACCAGGGTCTGAATGACATTACTTCTTACATGTATATTGTATGACCCTGAACAAGTTACATCATTCTTCCTGCTCTTGGACAGAAAATGGGAACATTGTGTCTCAGCAAGCCACTCCCAGTTACCATAAATCAGCCAGACAACTGTACAAATGCTAAAACATTTTTTTCCTGGCACACCCATTCCAAGCCATGCTTTAGCTAAAACAGCCACCGAGCATGCCGCTAGCATGGAACTTGTAACAACATGCGGAGGTCTGTGTTTACTTTCACAGTGTGCACCTGATTACTCTGCTTTTGTTAATGGATGGTCTGACATGCAAAGTAGAAACGTTCCTCATAAAGGGTGGAACATGTTGCTCAAAGGTTAGTGCTTGCAGTAGCTTGTAAATAACCCGAATAACCTGTTGGGTAACTGTCACTTGCCAATTCATGTTGTGTATGGACAGCACAGAAGACCAATGTGGACACTCAAGAGCAAAGAAAGTTGGTACCCACCATACTTTAGTTTGCAAAAAGTTAACTGATGCAAGTGTTACAAGGCCGATATTACCAGAGAATAAAACATGCAAAGTCTGGGTACTAAGGATTTTATTGAGTTGTAAGCATATGCATGTACATATTTACATGCATACATACATAATTACATTCATAACTGGGTGGTTTGGGTAGCAGTTACAAACTGCTATTGCAGTATATGCAGTGATGCAGAAAATTGACCTGCAGCATAACAAGTCTATGAAGTAACCCTTAACAGATGTAAACAGGGAGATTCAACCTTTTCTAGTTAGCTCAAGTGTAGCAAAATAATGTAATTGCATGGGTGACGAAAATAAATTTTAGAAAATCTAGCTGCCAGGGTCACATAAAATCAAAGGCAACATCTATTCAGGATGGGATGTATATGCCAGATGAACTTACAGAGCTTTTTAAATGGTTAAACAAGGCATTAATAAGAAAAGTCTTCAGAAATGGCCTAGGCTTTTAATATGACACCATAGGAAAAAATAAGGTCAGCTGAGCAAAGTAGAAGCAATTGAGAGGATGTAAAACCTGGGTACTTGACCATCTAATGTGCCTTGAGAGATATCATTAATCATACTTGTACCCTGGATGTTAGAACTGGGGAGTCCACCTCCACAAAGAGATTAGTCATAAGAGGGGTCCCAAAGGGACCAGTCCTGGGGCTGCTCCTTTTTGGCTTTACTTCTCTGAAGCCAAGGTCAAGGTCAATGGCCTGACTGACTAAACTTGCAGATGATTGCAAATTAGGAGCCATCATTGACTTGACCACTGACAAATGTTCTCCAGGAAGGGCTGACACAGACAAATAACTGGTGTGATAGCCACAGACTAAAACTAAATGCCAAGATAAATGCATAATATCCTTTGGAAAGTCATCCATCCCAGGTAACTATCATATTGACAACATACCTCTAAAATCTGACCCAGCAGTGAAGGACTTGGGGACACAGAGTAATCTAGCCTTTGACCATCACGTGTC
Source organism: Protopterus annectens (assembly GCF_019279795.1). Lineage (NCBI taxonomy): Eukaryota > Metazoa > Chordata > Ceratodontiformes > Protopteridae > Protopterus > Protopterus annectens. Next base: position 781,637,230 of record NC_056743.1, on the reverse strand, counting down.
TACAGTAGTAAGGAAATCATTCCATGTTGTGCAACTTATAAACAAAGGTATGGCATCTAGGTCCAAGGAGGTCATTGTTCCACTGTATTTGGCATTCCTCAGACCTTTCATTAAGTACAATGCCCCCTTTGGTATGTACCTAACCAGGGATGTCCAACAATTGTTACATCCACAGAGGTTTCTCACTAAAGATAGGAAGAGTAAGTAGCATGTATTCTGCAGACTGCCTCAAGGCCCTATCCCTGTACTCTGCCTCATACAATCTGCTGAGGGGAGATCTGTGCCTGGCATACAGGGCATTGTCAGACATCAATCTGTTGGACCTCCTGCATATCTGCAAAACAAACAGCATCAGAATTACCAATTCTAAAGACTGAAACATTGCCTGTGATATAAATAGGATCTGCTGGAGAGATAAGTATGACCACTACCCCTTCCCTGGGGATCTATATTAGAACACCAAGTGTTCAAAATTCTGAGTGTTCTAATATCGCCCCTTTTGTAGCGAACGCTGAAAATATTGAAGAAACAGAAAACCGAAATTTTTCCTAGGGAAAGAATTTGGTTGTCTGTTTCTGTTGCTTCGGTATTTTCAGCGCTGTGGTGGTTCATAGGTTGGTACTAGGCTATCAGCCCTAGGGCCTATACAAGCCTAGCTATAACAATTCCCTGGCTATTTCTTCCCACATTATTTACTTTCCTGGACCCCTGTCTAGCAGGGCGACTGACGTGATCCCTGGGGTGAATTTCCTTTCTCCCATCCAATCATCAAGGTTTCTCTTGAAGAGGTCCAAAGAGGCACTCTGCTTGACATGTATGGGCAATCTATTCCAGAGTCTGGGGAGTCTCTGGGTCAGGAACCTATCCCTCCAGCATGTTTTGTTTATTGTGATGACAAGGTTTAGATCCCTGGAGTGTGTAGCTCTGAGGGATTGGGATTTCTTTAAGTGTAGCATATCCAGCAGCTCTGGGTTTGACATGGCCTTGTATGTTAAGCAGAGATTGCCTCTGAGTAGACGATATGCGACAAGAGTATAGCTGGAGTTTTTTAAGGTGGTCAGCGTAGGGCATCTGCTTTAGGCCTGTGATTCTTTTAGTGAGGTATTTCTGAGGCCTTTCCAGTTGTTGCAGATGTCTTGAGAGGTACATACCAAATGGGGCATTGTATTCTATAATGGGTCTAAAGAGGGATGAGTACAGTGGGACAATGACCTCCTTTTTTCTGGATGAAAAGCCCTTCGTGATGAGGTGTGCCACATAGAAGGATTTCCTGACTGTTGTGGCGATGTGGTTATTGAAGGTGAGACCACTGTCCACCTGTGTCCCTAAGTCTCATCACACTTTCTGTGTTTAGTGTACTCCCACCTATATGGTAATTCATGGATACATGTTTTTTTCCCAAAGGGGATAACAATACGTTTCTTGGCATTGAGCTTGAGCCCACGGCTCTGGCACCAACCATCTGTTTCTGTAAGGCCCTTTTGTAGAGTATCCTCATCATTTGGGGATTCAATAATGGCTCCCAGTTTGCAGTCATCTGCAAACTTTGTAATAAGTCCCTTAGTGTTGACCTGTACTTCAAGTAGATGCCAAACAAGAGCGGCCCCAGGACTGAACCCTGAGGTACTCCACTTGTCACTTGTCTGGAGCTGGATTTGGAGTCGGCTACTTTTACAGTGTGGGTTCTATCAGTAAGCCATTTAGGAACCCAATGGTTGACATAGGGATTTATGCCCAACTTAATACGTTTATCTATGATTCCAGGGGATAATGCTTTTGTATTCATGGAAGTGAGACCTGGATATTACAGAGGAGTAGCTGTGTTCAATGGCGGATGTGGGGAGAATGGTTGGTGGTATGAATACAAAGAGTAACACTGACCTGGGATATACTGGAAAGTGGTAGTTAATGATTAGAAGGAAATTGAAGAGAATCACGAGAATTCAGGGGTGAATGGAAGTGAAGCGGCACATCCTGTATTTGTGGGGAATGAATCTGTGCATGTGCAGAAAAAATACAGATGATCAGCCCGGTGAGGAGCCACAGCTTTTAATTAAGTATGGTCTACCTCATCAAAATTATTTTTGTGCAGAACTTAACTGTTTAAAACATAAAATGGGTGAAATTATTGTTTTGCCTTCATTATAAAGTGAGCAAACAGAAGCAGCTAATACAATGTTTCTGATAATGGTTATGGGGATGGGTTGGCTGGTACAAGTCACTCTTGCTGCAGTATATATTTATGTAACTGATTGTCAGAAGCAGTAGATGTACCTGCTAAATAAATCGACAGGAAGATGCTGGCACTTGGTAAAATAGCAGAACTTTAGATTATTCACAGCAGGTATCATACATTGTGCCTTCAGAGAAGCTTTGAGGGGTATGCTCATGCCAGCGAAATAATGGAGCAGAGAGAGAAAATAGCTAAAGGTTAATTCTATATTAAGTTCTAAGTAGTTACTGGGAAACTTAAGGAGGTCCTGAATGACATTACTTCTTGTGTGTATTGTATGACCCTGAACAAAGTACATCATTTCGACTGAAAGTGGGACAAGAAAAATAGAGGAACCAGTCCCAGCAGCCAGCCACTCCCATAAATCAGCCAGACAACTGTACAAATGCTAAAACATTTTTTTCCTGGCACACCCATTCCAACCCATGCTTTAGATAACAGCCACCGAGCATGCCACTAGCATGAAACTTGTAACAATATGCTGAGGTCTGTGTTTACTTTTATAGCGTGCACCTGATTACTTTGCTTTTGTTAATGGATGGTCTGACATGCAAAGTAGAAAAGTTTCTCATAAAGGGTGGAACATGTTGCGCAAAGGTTAATGCTTGCAGTAGCTTGTAAATAACCTGAATAACCTGTTAGGTAACTGTCACTTGCCAATTCATGTTGTGTATGGACAGCATAGAAGACCAATGTGGACACTCAAGAGCAAAGAAAGTTGATACCCACCATATAGTTTGCAAAAAGTTAACTGATGCAAGTGTTACAAGGCCGATATTATCAGAGAATAAAACATGCAAAGTCTGGGTACTAAGGATTTTATTGAGTTGTAAGCATATGCATGTACATATTTACATGTATACATACATAATTACATTCATAACTGGGTGGTTTGGGTAGCAGTTACAAACTGCTATTGCAGTATATGCAGTGATGCAGAAAATTGACCTGCAGCATACAAGTCTATGAAGTATCCCTCAACAGATGTAAACAGGGAGATTCAACCTTTTCTAGTTAGCTCAAGTGTAGCAAAATAATGTAATTGCATGGATAAAGAAAATAAATTTTAGAAAATCTAGCTGCCAGGGTCACATAAAATCCAAGGCAACATCTATTCAGGATGGGATGTATATGCCATATGAACTTACAGAGCTTTTTAAATGGTTAAACAAGGCATTAATAAGAAAAGCCTTCAGAAATGGCCTAGGCTTTTAATATGACACCATAGGAAAAAATAAGGTCAGCTGAGCAAAGTAGAAGCAACTGAGAGGATGCAAAACCTGGGTACTTGACCATCTAATGTGCCTTGAGAGATATCATTAATCATACTTGTACCCTGGATGTTAGAACTGGGGAGTCCACCTCCACAAAGAGATTAGTCATAAGAGGGGTCCCAAAGGGACCAGTCCTGGGGCTGCTCCTTTTTGGCTTTACTTCTCTGAAGCCAAGGTCAATGGCCTGACTGACTAAACTAGCAGATGATTGCAAATTAGGAGCCATCATTGACTTGACCACTGACAAATGTTCTCCAGGAAGGGCTGACACAGACAAATAACTGGTGTGATAGCCACAGACTAAAACTAAATGCCAAGAGAAATGCATAATATCCTTTGGAAAGTCATCCATCCCAGGTAACTATCATATTGACAACATACCTCTAAAATCTGACCCAGCAGTGAAGGACTTGGGGACACAGAGTAATCTAGCCTTTGACCATCACATGTCTACAGTAGTAAGAAAATCATTCCATGTTGTGCAACTTATAAACAAAGGTATGGCATCTAGGTCCAAGGAGGTCATTGTTCCACTGTATTTGGCATTCCTCAGACCTTTCATTAAGTACAATGCCCCCTTTGGTATGTACCTAACCAGGGATGTCCAACAATTGTTACATCCACAGAGGTTTCTCACTAAAAGATAGGAAGAGTAAAGTAGCATGTATTCTGCAGACTGCCTCAAGGCCCTATCCCTGTACTCTGCCTCATACAATCTGCTGAGGGGAGATCTGTGCCTGGCATACAGGGCATTGTCAGACACCACTCTGTTGGACCTCCTGCATATCTGCAAAACAAACAGCATCAGAATTACCAATTCTAAAGACTGAAACATTGCCTGTGATATAAATAGGATCTGTTGGAGAGATAAGTATGACCACTACCCCCTTCCCTGGGGATCTATATTAGAACACCAAGTGTTCAAAATTTTGAGTGTTCTAATATCGCCCCTTTTGTAGCGAATGCTGAAAATATTGAAGAAACAGAAAACCGAAATTTTTCCTCGGGAAAGAATTTGGTTGTCGGTTTCTGTTGCTTCGGTATTTTCAGCGCTGTGGTGGTTCATAGGTTGGTACTAGGCTATCAGCCCTAGGGCCTATACAAGCCTAGCCATAACAATTCCCTGGCTATTTCTTCCCACATTATTTACTTTCCTGGACCCCTGTCTAGCAGGGACGACTGACGTGATCCCTGGGGTGAATTTCCTTTCTCCCATCCAATCGTCAAGGTTCCTCTTGAAGAGGTCCAAAGAGGCACTCTGCTTGACATGTATGGGCAATCTATTCCAGAGTCTGGGGAGTCTCTGGGTCAGGAACCTATCCCTCCAGCATGTTTTGTTTATTGTGATGACAAGGTTTAGATCCTGGGTGTGTAGCTCTGAGGGATTGGGATTTCTTTAAGTGTAGCATATCCAGCAGCTCTGGGTTTGACATGGCCTTGTATGTTAAGCAGAGATTGCCTCTGAGTGAGCGATATCGACAAGAGTATAGCTGGAGTTTTTTAAGGTGGTCAGCGTAGGGCATCTGCTTTAGGCCTGTGATTCTTTTAGTGAGGTATTTCTGAGGCCTTTCCAGTTGTTGCAGATGTCTTGAGAGGTACATACCAAATGGGGCATTGTATTCTATAATGGGTCTAAAGAGGATGAGTACAGTGGGACAATGACCTCTTTTTTCTGGATGAAAAGCCCTTCGTTGAGGTGTGCCACATAGAAGGATTTCCTGACTCTTGTGGCGATGTGGTTATTGAAGGTGAGACCACTGTCCACCTGTGTCCCTAAGTCTCATCACTCTTTCGGTGTTTAGTGTACTGCCACCTATATGGTAATTCATGGATACATGTTTTTCCCAAAGGGGATAACAATACGTTTCTTGGCATTGAGCTTGAGCCCACGGCTCTGGCACCAACCATCTGTTTCTGTAAGGCCCTTTTGTAGAGTATCCTCATCATTTGGGGATTCAATAATGGCTCCCAGTTTGCAGTCATCTGCAAACTTTGTAAGCCAGAGTCCCTTAGTGTTGACCTGTACTTCAGAGAAGTAGATGCCAAACAAGATGACCCCAGGACTGAACCTGGAGGTACTCCACTTGTCACTTGTCTGGAGCTGGATTTGGAGTCGGCTACTTTTACAGTGTGGGTTCTATCAGTAAGCCATTTAGGAACCCATTGGGTGACATAGGGATTTATGCCCAACTTAGTACGTTTATCTATGATTCCAGAGTGGGGGATGGTGTCAAAGGCCTTGGCAAGGTCTAGATAGGCTGTGTGGACCACCTTACCCTTGTCCATGGCTCTGAAGACTGATTCAAAGAAGTCAATCAGGTTCAGGAGACAAGATTGGCCCTTCACAAACCCAAACTGGGTGGGGTCCAGTGTTTGAAGGTTGCCAATGTCTTTGTTTATAAGTTCCATGATATCGCTCCATGGCCTTGCAGATAAGGCTTGTCAGACTGATGGGGCGTAGTTTCCGGGATCCAAGGTGGATCCCCTAATGGATAACTGTAGCTCTGCGCCACTCAGTGGGCCGAAAAGCCTGAGGTGAGGCTATGATTAAACATGACACTTAGGTGAGGTGCCAGTTCATATTGTTGTTCATGTAGTACACAGCCCGGGATGTCATCTGGTCCCATGGGAGCTGTAGTCTTGGCTTTAGAGAGTGCTTTTGTACCTGTGTGGCCGTTATTACTGGAATTTGGCAATCTTCGGTATTGAGATGGGCCATTTAGGGGGAGAGGGGGTGAAGTTGGCACTGAATCGATCTGCCAGGATATTGGCAATATCCTTCGGATCAGTATATTTAATGCCATTCTGTTTTAGCTCAGAGCAGATATGAGCATTGCCATTTAGATTCTTGACATAGATATAGAATGTTTTGTGGTTGTCTTTGGAATCTTTGGCAATTTACTTATGGTAACTAGCTTTGGAGGATTTTATGAGGCATCTCAGTTTCTTACTGAGGCTAGTAAGGGAGTTTTTTGTATCCTGGGATTTTCCTCTTTTCTGCAAAAGTTTCTTCCTTTTGTTGTAAAGTTTGTTTATGGCAGGGGACCACCAGATTGGCTTCCTTTTTTTGCATGGCACGATTCATGCATGAGTGGATGTGCTCATACAGTGCCTTAGTGTAGGATTCAGCAGTTGAACTTTCAGTTCCTGTCTGCATGGGTGTCATGAAGTTTGTCACTTCTGACTTGAGTAGCATGAAGTTGGCTTCGAGAAGTTTTTTATGGTGGTTTCTTTACTGGGGGGTGGGGGTGGGATGTGGATGTTAAGGGTGATTAGCTTATTGTCAGACCTGACTAACAAAGGGGTGACCATAGGTATGGAGCATTGATTTCCCTTGTTGGTAATGACCAGGTCTAGGATATTGGAGCCCCTGGTGGGACTATAGATTAGTTGATCCAGGGCGTTGGAATTTATGAATTCCAAGAACCGTTGCGCAAAGGTGTTGGGACATGAGTAGTTTTCCCAGTTAATAGCAGGGTAGTTAAAATCACCCAGTATTAGGGTGTTTGGTTCTATCTTAATATTTTCCAGTATGTTTAGAAAGGTGTAGTGAGAATCTTGGGGTATGGTGGGGGATCTGTAGCAAGCTACAATTTGGTGGAAAGGTAGGGTGCGGGTCAGGTAAGTGTGCGATTGTTTGGATATGAGGATTAGGGTGGGGTAGGTGAGTTAGGGTTAGGGCGTGGGTGAGGGGCACTGTGCGATAGTGATGGACCTTAGGGTTAGGGTTTGGGTTAAGGTAAGTGGATAGTTAGTGGTGTATGCATAGTTTAGTGTAGGGTTAGGTTTAAGAGTTTAGGTGTGTGTGTGTGTGGATTGCTGTTTGTTTGGTGTGCTTGTGTTGTGTGTGTGTGTGTTTTGGAACAGCAAATTTTTTCCCTAGGAAAAAATTTGCTGTTCTGAATGTTCGAGGTTTTAAATCTTCGATTCATAGGGTTCAATATTATAACACTCGAAATTTTGAATGTTCGGTGTTCTAATATAGACCCTTCTCTGGAACAGTCTCTCCATGCATTTGAAGCAGAGTTTCTCCCCAACTCAAATGAAGTGTAACTTGGACAATTGGATGGGGAAATACTGCAAAGACTTGTACAGGTATTACAGAGAAATTCTTTTGAATTTGAAACTGCACAGAACACAATAAATAAAAGTTAGAACCTTGAATATGCGGGTTGCTCTACCTGATGAACTGCATAGTACATCAGTTTTTTGGGTCTGTCATTGATCTACTCAGTCACCCCAGGAACCTGATTGAACTAAAAAGGTGACCCTCTTTGAATCAAAGGACTTTTGACAGTGAACAGACAAACCACTTAATACTTTATCTATAATTTGGTCCATTGCCGAAAAAAAAAAAAAAAAAGAAACTTACTCAGCAATTGGTTATATACTACAGCACATGGTCAATTTCTAGTCTGCATTTTCTAAGCCAGGCTCACTTAAAATCAAATAATATTACATTCATTTACTGTATTCTTGGACTAAAATGGAAGGACAGACAACTTGTTCACCTTACTGACTCAACTTTCACAAGGCTGGATAAAGTGGATGACCGTGATTTGCCTTTCAGGAGCCAAGGCATCAGACATATCAAGGACCCAAAACATCCTTAAGCCTGACAAATAAGACTGTCATATGGCAGTGGTCCTGTGAATGACCTGGTGTTTAATACCCTAAGGGATATACAGAGAGACATGACAAAAATCATCATACATGTCACAAATGCATGTAAGACTCTGGTTTTGAGTGTAATCCTCCCTTCTCCTTAAATGACAAAGTACAGGAAAAAGATGATTGGTTATAACAAATAGTTGTAAAGTTGGTGTCATTCCAGGGGGATCCAGTATTTGTCAAAATGGGAGGAGATACCAGACAGTCTCTCTCTTGCTTTGCAAGGGATGGCCTGTACCTCTCATTCCAGAGCTTCCCCATACTGGATAATATCTTTTCTACAACCATAATGTCCTTTTTGAGGCAGAATCCATCTAATAGATTTTCTAACCTAACAAAAGAAAAATATCAAGCAGCAGACTACATCAGGGTAGCTCTGGTCAATGCCAGGATTCTAAATAACAGACTACATCAGGGTAGCTCTGGTCAATGCCAGGATTCTAAATAACAGACTACATCAGGGTAGCTCTGGTCAATGCCAGGATTCTAAATAACAGACTACATCAGGGTAGCTCTGGTCAATGCCAGGATTCTAAATAACAGACTACATCAGGGTAGCTCTGGTCAGTGCCAGGATTCTAAATAACAGACTACATCAGGGTAGCTCTGGTCAGTGCCAGGATTCTAAATAACAGACTACATCAGGGTAGCTCTGGTCAGTGCCAGGATTCTAAATAACAGACTACATCAGGGTAGCTCTGGTCAGTGCCAGGATTCTAAATAACAGACTACATCAGGGTAGCTCTGGTCAGTGCCAGGATTCTAAATAACAGACTACATCAGGGTAGCTCTGGTCAGCGCCAGGATTCTAAATAACAGACTACATCAGAGTAGCTCTGGTCAATGCCAGGATTCTAAATAACAGACTACATCAGGGTAGCTCTGGCCAGTGCCAGGATTCTAAATAGCAGACTACATCAGGGTAGCTCTGGTCAGTGCCAGGATTCTAAATAACAGACTACATCAGGGTAGCTTTGGTCAGTGCCAGGATTCTAAATAACAGACTACATCAGGGTAGCTCTGGTCAGTGCCAGGATTCTAAATAACAGACTACATCAGGGTAGCTCTGGTCAGTGCCAGGATTCTAAATAACAGACTACATCAGGGTAGCTCTGGTCAATGCCAGGATTCTAAATAACAGACTACATCAGGATAGCTCTGGCCAGTGCCAGGATTCTAAATAACAGACTACATCAGGGTAGCTCTGGCCAGTGCCAGGATTCTAAATAACAGACTACATCAGGGTAGCTCTGGTCAGTGCCAGGATTCTAAATAACAGACTACATCAGGGTAGCTCTGGTCAATGCCAGGATTCTAAATAACAGACTACATCAGGGTAGCTCTGGTCAATGCCAGGATTCTAAATAATTGTTTTTTGTTCTACTTCTCTTTCATTCTTTTTGGCTACCTCAGTGCTCCCCATCCATCGCCAGGTCTACCAGCCTCTCCTACTGCCCCACTACTATCTCAGTTATAAGACTGAGGCTGACTTAGAACCAGATGGCATCCTATGGGGTTTGTACTGTTGACTGCTTTCACAAGGGAATTTTTCATTTATGACCTACACTTGGTATCCCCCTCTCCCCTGCATTTGCATGTTACATCCCACGGCACCTCCTCTCTGTGGACCACAATACCTCACAAGGAGTACCTACAGAAATGCCTCCTACCCAGGATAGGGGGCCCATCCCTCTCTGCCAGTTCCTTAATTGCCAAAGCTGCTAACAGAATTCAGGTTGTATGGGCTCTAGTTAGGGATACAGCCTTCTGTGCTATTGCACTGGCCTCAGATTGCCTGATCTTGAGACTCTGCTGCATTTGGAGTGCATAGATATGTGTCAGTACAGAAACCTTTTAAAATACGGAAAGCACACTAACTAATATAGATACAATACTGCAGTTACCATCAGCCAGAAAGGAGTGTTAGGTGCAAAATCCTATATGTATAAAGACTACATCACATCCAGGCAGACCCCTAGAGACCCAAAAAATGAACAGATTGAGATCTAAATCACACTAAATAAGACCAACTAAGTGATCATGTCATGTTACAGGACCCCCTCTATGCTTCCAGAAAACCACATCAAGTTCTTAAATACGCTGAAATAACTTTAAAAATCAACAGGAATTTCACTATCCTAGGAGACCAACTACCTGACAATAAACTGAGATACCCATGGAAGTCCCTAGCCTTGTACACAGACACACACAAAAAAACCTCAGTTTAAATACTTGGGCATTTATTTTTTTATTTACTTTATGTTTTCATCATTGGTTTCATCAATTTGGTATATTGGGTCCAGCAGATCGATTTTTGATAGCCTCCAAAGTTCCCGGCATATCTCTTGATCTCTCAGCACAAGAATTCTGGACAAAGCATAAAATAATGGGGGGGGAAAGGCCCAAAAAATGGATGGATTTTAAATATTGCTCTTATAAAATTAGAAAGTTTTTAGAACAACAGGAGCTGAGTTAGCATGCATTTTCTGAATGAAATGAAGTCTTAAACTCAAATGAATGTCATTTTTAGTGATTTCAGTCCTCTGTCTTTTTCCAAAAAGCCACACATTTTAGGAGAAACAAGCCAAAAATATGAAACAAAAATCTGGACATTCTGCAAAAATCTGGACAGTTGAGAGGTATGGCTTGTCAGACTAACTAAACCACAAAAGTCTATGTAATTAATTTTTGCAAGTCATACACATTAAGGAAAGAAAAGTTTCTCTTTCATTGTGTTTCTTATCCTGACTACTACACTGAAGTCCATAACTAATTAAGGCAATCTACACAATGTGAGAAAATGCTTCAACCACTGCTGAGAATGAGGTCACTGCAAAGGAAATTACCCCGTTCTCAAGATGTAGCTACATCTGTGTAGCTATTAAGCATGGGATTCCAGGAAAGTACTTTACAAAGAGTTCTGGAGTACTGCAACGGATGGTGATGAGGAAATTCAGATGGATATGAAACAGGTAGGGACAGATGGGAAATGTAATAGTAAATGAACTTAAATTATTAACTAAATGTTTAGCATTAAATGACAGACAAGGTTTAGTGTTCCTTCAGGCAAATATAATGCGATGTAATTATGTGGCATTTCAAAGAAAACAGGATTGCTTAGTGCTCTAATATGCAAGATATATGTAGCTTGGACATACCCTTAGGACACAAGAATACTAAATCAGGTTTACATAGCTCGTAAACTTGTAGAGTTAGTTGTTCGGTAGATTTTTTTTAAATTGCAGTTGCATTGTAATAATTCCATTAGACAGAGAAAGGCAGATAAAATGAATTAAAATCAGATCAAGAAATGAAAACACAAACTTAGCTAAAGCAGACACAAACTGTTAAGTTTGTATTAGTGATTCCAGTACACAGTTGCTTTACACATTTGCTGTTTGCTCTAACTGCTGTTATTAAGCCCTGGTTTCATTTTTGTGTCATAACTGCATGTCAGGCTATTTCAGGACTTGTGTTTGCATTGGGGCAGTTCCAGGACAGTGAGCTCAGAGCCAAGGGTCTAATTGTTTTTCCCTCCTATCCAACCTTGTAATTGTGTTCTTAAACCCAGTATATCTGTTGTTGCCTGCCCACTCAAACTCTTAGTGCAAGAAATATTGACAAAGCCTAAAACAATGGAACGACAAAGGCACAAAAATAGGGACACATTTAAAATATTGTTCTTAAAATTTAGAAAGTTGCTAGAACAACAGGATTTGTGTTAGCATGCATTTTCTGAAGGACAAAGTTTGAAACTCAAATATATGCCATCTTTTACTGATGGCATCTCTCAGTGATTTGCCAGAAAAACACAAATTTTATGAGGGACAGATCAAAAATTGGAAGCAAAAATTTGGACAGCTGACAGGTATGCCCTTATGATAATTTGACAAAGTAACTCCCTCCCTGTCAAAATTTATTGGCTGTTCACAATAAGCACAAAAGTATCATTTTGCAAAGTCTCTCCCCTTGTATTATCCATAAGGCTAAAAGAGCTTTAATAAAATTGGTTACCACTGAGTGCACTGCTGCTTGCACTGATTGTAGTATCAAATTAGTCATTGTTTTCCTTCTATAACTAGTTTACTGGTTCTTGCTGGTGGCAGGAGAAGGTTTCCAGGCTAGTTGTTTTGTACTGAAATTTAAGTACTCAGTACCGTCTACCCAATCATTCTAAAAATGAACTCCAAGCAGGTATAGTTACCCTGACCCAACAGTAATTCCTGTTGGTATCATTTACCAGTACTTCCTCACAAATCTTTATCAGGTGTTAAGTCTGACCATAAAGCTATCTCTTTCAAAATAAAACAGAAACCAAAGATCCCTTCCACTCAAGGTACCTTTATAAATTTCTTTAAAACAAACTACCTAATCCTAAGAGATACATTGCCAAGTTTCAAATTCCCATTAAACCCAGTTAACACCACTGAATATGCAGAAATGTATACAACCACACTATACCAGCATGTAAACAGCTGCAATAACACACCGTAGAAACACGTGCATGTCAAAACACCAGAAACATAATCCCATGGTGGATCCATACATCAGCAAGCTTTATAGTAAAAAGAAAAGAATTTTGACCAAAGTAAGATTGAGATCCCTCAAAATCCTCCAAAGCTAGTTACGAAAATAAAATTGCCAAAGATTCTAAAGACAATCACAAAGCATTCTATAGCTATGTCAAGAATCTAAATGGCAATGCTCAGATCTGCTCTGAGCTACAACAGAATGGCATTAAATATACTGATCCCAAGGACATTGCCAATATTCTGGCAGATTGATTCAGTGGCAACTTCACGCCCCTCTCACCCTCTAAAGGGCCCATCTCAATACCAAAAGATTGCCAAATTCCGGTAATCACGGCCACACAGGTAAATAAATGCACTCTCCAAAGCTAAGAATTCAGCATCCATGGGACCAGATGGCATCCTAGGCTGTGTACTACATGAACTACAAAATGAACTGGCACCTCACCCAAGTGTCATGCTTAATCATAGCCTCCCCTCAGGCTTCATGCCCACTGAGTGGCACACAGCTACAGTTATCCCACTCCACAAGGGGGGATCCACCTTGGATCCTGGGAACTACCATCCCATCAGTCTGACGAGCCTGATCTGCAAGGCCATGGAACTTATAAAACAAAGACATTCGCAACCTTCAAACACTGGATCCCACCCAGTTTGGGTTTGTGAAGTGCCGATCGTGTCTCCCGAACCTGATTGACTTCTTCGAATCAGTCTCCAGAGCCGTGGATGAGGGTAAGGCAATCCACACAGCCTATCTGGACCTCGCCAAGGCCTTCAACACCATCCCCCACTCTGGAATCATAGATAAACTTACTAAGATGGGCATAAATCCCTACATCACTCGATGTGTTGCCAACTGGCTTACTGACAGAACCTACACTTTAAAAGTAGCCGGTTCCAAATCCAGCTCCAGACAAGTGGAGTACTTCAGGGTTCAGTCCTGGGGCCGCTCTTATTTGGTATCTACTTCTCTGAAGTACAGGCCAACACTAAAGGACTCTGGCTAACAAAGTTTGCAGATGACTGCAAACTGGGAGCCATTATTGAATCCCCAAATGATGTGGATATTCTAGAAAAGGGCCTTACACAAACAGATGCTTGGTGCCAGATCCATGGGCTCAAGCTCAATGCCCAGTAGTTATCAACTTTGGAAAAAAACATGTACCCATGAATTACCACATAGGCGACAGTACACTAAGCACCGAAAGTTTGATAAGAGACTTAGGAACACAGGTGGACAATGGTCTCACCTTTGATAACCACATTGCCACAACAGTCAGGAAATCCTTCTATGTGGCACACCTCATCACCAAGGGCTTTTCATCCAGGAAAAAGGAGGTCATTGTCCCACTGTACTCATCCCTCATTAGACCCATCAGAGTACAATGCCTCATTTGGTATGTACCTCACAAGACATCTGCAACAACTGGAAAGGCCGCAGAAACACCTCACTAAAAGAATCACAGGCCTAAAGCAGATGCCCTATGCTGACAGACTAAAAAAACTCCAGCTATACTCTGTCGTATATTGTCTACTCAGAGGCGATCTCTGCTTAACATACAAGGTCATGTCAAACCCAGAGCTGTTGGACATGCTACACTTAAAGAAATGCTACACTTAAAGAAATCCCAATCCATCAGTGCCACGCGCTCCAGGGACCTAAACCTTGTCATCACAATGAACAAAATATGCTGGAGAGATAGGTTCCTGACCCAGAGACTCCCCATACTCTGGAATAGACTGCCCATACATGTCAAGCAGAGTGTCTCCTTGGCCCTCTTCAAAAGAAACCTTGACGACTGGATGGGAGATCGGAAATTTACCCTGGGGATCACATCAGTCACCCTGCTAGACAGGGGTCTAGGGAAGTAAATTTTATGGGAAGAAATAGCCAGGGAATTGTTATGGCTAGGCTTGTATATACCCTAGGGCCGATGGCCTAGTACCAACCTATGAACCTATGAAGTAATTCCCAGAATGTTAGAGCCCTTGTCACTGAAATAACTTGAAACAACTCAGGAGCTAAATAAAATCACCCAAAGCCAAATTTGAGGCTAAAATAGCTACCCACACCAAAGACAATCACATTTTTAGTAGTGTTCATAATCTCAGAGCACAATGTAGTAATGCACTGAGATGATTGTGAATGGTGTTACCTATACTGAGGCTGAAGATATAATGAACCTACTGGCCGGTAAATTTAGCTCTAAATTTACCCCCCTCCGTCTGTTCCTAAAGATATACCTGAAACTGGCTTGCCTCCAGCTATTACTCAAGACCAAGTCCTTTAAGTGGTATTAAAAGCTAAAAATACTACATCAGTGGGTCCTGACAATATCCCTGGATGCATCTTAAGTAGCATGAAGCACAATTTATCCACACACCTGTCAACACTATTTAATCTCAGCCTCCATACATTTGTACCAAGTGAATGGAGAACAGCTAGAGTCATTCCTCTGCATAAGGGAGGACCTTCCACAGACTCAGGCAATTACAAACCATATTGCATATGCAAACAGAATGACTGATTGATTAATTAATTCCATGATAAGTCTATCAATCAATCAGGACAAATGGAAGCTCCAAACACTGGACCCGTCTCAGTTTGGAATAGTCAACATGCTTACTCAACCTGGTGGATTTTTTTTCAGAAGGTCACCAAAACAATGGATGAAGGCAAAATGGTACACACCATATACCTCGACCTGGTCAAAGCTTTTGTCATAATTCCTGGATCAGGTATGGTAGAAAAGCTAAATAAACTGGGAATAAACCCCCTATGCCACCCACTTGATTGCCAACTGGCTCACAGATAGGACTCTCAAAATGGGGAAACAGTCACCAGTACAGTTCCCCAGGGTTCTGTGCTGTGAATTCTTCTCTTTGGCATCTACTTTTCTGAAGTAAAAAACAATACCAAAGGGTACTGTTTGGCTATGTTTGCAGATGACTACAAGCTAGGAGCAGTCATTGAATCCCCAAATGACTTGGCCATCTAGCAGGAAGATTTGTCTCAAATAAATAACTGGTATCAAAATTATAGACTGAAACTAAATACCAAAAAATGCATTACTGTATCATTTGGAAAGTCATCTACCCCAAAGAACTACCACATTGACAATTCACCCCTAAGAGTTTACCTAGTTATTCGACATTTGAGAACATATATGGACAAAGACCTAACTTTTGACCAACATGAGTCTATTGTAAGAAAGTTCTTCTATATTGCACAGCTTATAAACAAAGGGATTGTGTCTAGATCTAGGGATGTCATTGTCCCCTTTACTCAGCTCTCATCAGGTCAGCCATTGAATATATTGCCCCCTTAGCATGTATCTGTGCAGACATAAGCAACAACTAGAACACCCACAGAGATACCTTAACAAAAAGGGTCTATATTATGTGATCAAATAGTCGAACATGTAATAGTCTACCCATAATAACTGAACCGCCACAATGTTGAACGGTTCAATGGAGATCTCCGTACAGTGCGGAAATGGAAGTTTTCCATTGTCTGCAATGTAGTGTGATCTTTAAGCTGGTATATTTAAGTAGCGGGGGGTGTGGGGGGTTGCCCCCCTGAGTAGAGCATTAAAATGTTTTTTTTGCATGTTTTTTTCTCTTTTTTTATTTTCCGTTCAACATTGTGGCAGTTTGATTACAGGGTGACTATCACATGTTTGACTATTTGACCATTCGATCACGTAATATAGACTCAAACAAAAGGAATACAAGGCTTAAACAGCATGTCCTACATGGACCGGCTAAAAACCTTGTCAGTATACTCTGTGTCCTACAGACTGCTAAGAGGTGACCTGTCTCTGGCATACATGGCATCCTCTGACACATTACTGTTGGATTTATTGCACATCAGCAAGTCAAATGGCATCAGAAATACTTGGTCCAAGGATCTTAACCTCCTGTATGACATCAATAGAATGGTTTGGAGACAGGTATACCTCACAGAATACCAATACTGTGGAACAGACTCCCCCCGTCCACAAGTTCATCCCTGTCTGTATTCAAGTGCAACTTAGATCTGTGGATGGGAAACAGAAAATTTACCCCAGGACTGCTCCCTGTAGTACTAATGGATAAAGGTAGCTCCTAAATGCTTTATCCCATACATAGGTCCCCTCAAATTATCTATGGTATGTCCAGAGTTATTCTTATTAAGGGTAATATATAATTATCGACCATGGAATGGATAAGGTCAATCTATAACCAAATGGGAGAGGTTATTTGAAAAGGGAATCTAGCTAGGCTTAAAATGACCTGGAAGAGCAGCTGGCGTTGTACTTACCTATGAACCTATAATGATTTTCAATGAGGTATCAAACATTTGGTACACTTTTTTTTTTTTTTTGTATAATAAATATACATGGGTAAGAAACCGAATGGGATGCTATAATTTAATTGCATTGTCTCCGTTATTATATAAAATACTTAGCATATTGCATAGTCTTAAATATATAAAACAGCCTATAGATGACAGACACCTGTGCAAATGCATTTTTATTTCCTAGTGGGTGTATATGCCAGGTTTGTTACTAGCTATCTTGAGATTCTGAATTCATTACTATTATAGTCTGGGACAAAGGTGGCGATAACTGATGTGAAGTAAGAGTTGTAACTATTTAGTGGAGGTTGGTGACAAAAGAAAAAATGTATGTGTGCACATAGGTGAATTAGACCACTGGGGACCTTTCTCATATGGCAACTCAGTTACAAATTAAGATAAGACATTGAAATCTGAGCGAAGTATGGCTGACAAGAGGGTTAACTAGAAATTTAAAAAGGTGTAAAAGTTACGAACTGGAAGCATAATGTTTGCAATGCACAGACCTTACTAACTCCTGTCAACTGCATATCAAAATGACCTTCACAGTCAATGTAAAAAGAAATATAAAGATCAGATACAATTATATGACTACATTTGAGCACTTACAAGGTACTTCTTCTTGAACAAGGATCTGATTTGTCAGTAGAGTTGGCAATTCCATAACAGAAAATTGAAAAATGAAGTTTTTGCCCACCTAATGAGAAATGCATTCGAGTAGCAACGTATATAAAAGTTTTGGTATAGCCAGATATGTCAAAGCCATCACATTTATTTTATTTATTTGTTTTTTTTACGAGGGTAGTACAAATTTTCAAAATGGACAATTTATGTCAAGCCTAAATGATTATGCTCACAGTCATAAATATGAACAAAATTTGAACAGACATGAGAAGGCAACAGCAGTTACATAGTAAGGTAGCACTGACAGTATTTTACAAATAACTGAAAAATCAGATGGGTTGTAGGCCATGAAAGGCAGGATGACAGAAGGGGGGGACTATGCAGGTGAAAGTATAGGAAAATGTGAGTTTAAGTGATGCGGCCCAGTTAGCAGCACTTGCAATAATCATATTTTCAGAGAAAAGCTTTAAACTGGAATCTGAATTTGGTGTAGGAGAGTTCCTTTAGGTAAAAAGGAAGAAATTCCCAATGTTTGGTGTTAAAATTAAGAAGGTGTGGTCACTGCAGTGCAGCTTGGTTTTCAGTGTTTGCAGTGTAGGTCTTGTTTGGGAAAGGTTTCCTATGTTGTCCAAGGAGGTTTGAGTAAAGAGGCTAGCTAAAGGAGGGGAGTATGTTTCAAGGTGACCTAGTAAGTGGTCAGCTCTTTGCGAGAGGAGTAACAAATTGTCATCAAAAAGTGCAAGTGGTGTTTATAAGAGATGGTGATTGTTTGTGATGGTTTGTAGTATAGATGACTTTTTGATGGGAGTCGCTGCCATAATGGCCAGTCCATTTTCAACTTGTACTAGAAGGCCTCCTATAGTGATGACTGCTATGGTTTGTGATGTTAGGAAGGGGAAGATTTTTTCATGCAGCTAACTATAGAGACTTACATTCATTCCTGGAAATTTCTATGTGATTTTGAAAGTTAAAAGTTTGGTCAAATCATACTCTTAGGTATTTAAAAGCTGTTATTTCAGTGAGGTGACTGTTACTGTCATTTTTGCCGAGAGATTTTGGGGCTTTGGCTACTTTTTTATGTAGGGTTAAGTATTAGCTTGTGTTTATATAGACAGTTGTTTAGGCAGTATAATTCAGGTTGATGTTGGGTTTCAATATCAGTAGAGTGAGTGGATCTACTTGTAACCATATCATCAGCATTTAAAATTAGAGGAATATAAAGGAGGTTGGAAGATGGTTTTTTGATAAAGACAGAGAAAAACGGATGGACAGTTATGGATCCTGGTGTAAGTACTTTGTGTAGAGGAGCTTTATCAGATAAGGGAAAATTTCTTTTGACTCTGAATAGTCAAGTTGTCTTTGACCCAGGCAGAAGCATTAGAACTAAAGCCAGTGTGTGTGTGTGAAGGAGAATGGTGTGGGCAGAGGCCTTCTATGAAGAGAGCACATTTAAGATTACCTTTGTCTAAGTTTAGTAAGCTGTTATCTGCAACAGTTCATAGGATGCTCAATTCTATGAAGTGACCAAAAGCCAGGTTAAATTAGGGACAGGCGATGGTATTTTCCCGTGTATACTGTGAGTTGGAGTTAAAGGAATGGAAATGTGATGAAATGTAAGGTACTGCCAGGTTTGGGATTTAGTTTTACTTGGGTTATTTCACAAATACGAGTCATAGCATTTTTGGTTATGCAGAGGTTTCAAGTGTGCAAGTAGGGGGGAATGGTAAGGTATTCTTAACATTTACTCCTGATCCATGCACTGATATAATCAGAACTTGGGTGGGGGCTTCTGTAGACATTTGAACAAGCAATTCTTCAATATCCTTGGGTTCTGAGTTTTCTTTCTTACTCCTGCTCTAATATTTATTATGATGTTCCATATGATCTACAGCTTACTCTTTACATCACATTTACTTTACAATGTTAAGATAAACTGTGGGCACCACAAAGCACACATTTAGTTTTTACACAGCTTGACAAAGTCCTGTCTTACCAAGAGCTTGGCTGAGCTGAGCCAGATTGTCATTCACTTTCTGAGAAAGCAACATACAAGTGATGTGAGACTAGATGATCATGTCATCAGCATAAAATACCTAATTAGTATCTGGTATGAGAGGTCCAAGTACCGACTATGTGGGACATGAGTACCCACCTAGAAAGAATATGATTCTGACTGCTGTGTTCAATAATTACTATAAGGTCCTATATCCAAGGTAATGTAAAGGTACTTAAACCATAAAAAATAAGCTCTGCCAGCAAGAAGATGCCTTGCCAAGATTTATAAAGTTTGCTTTCTTCCATTGCATTGAAAATAAGAGTCAAAGTCTAAATGAAGCTCTGGAAATGCATAGAACAACTGATTCAAAAGTTCAAAGGTAAGCCAAGTACCTCAGGCACAAAACCAGTTCTAGCACAAAATTCATTATTATCAACAGCATTGTTCAAAAAACAAAATTCTCTTTTTCTAAACTCCCCTCTGCTCTACTCACTGTCATTGGTAAAAATATTTCCCATCCCCAACACACAATGGCTGATATTTCACATATGCACCAATTCTACAACACAATCCATATGTCTGCATAAACTATTGGACTACCCCCTTTCTAATTTAAAATTGTTACCAAAACTAATATTCAGGAATTGCTGGAAAAGATACAAACCACTTATAACCCATTCTTTCACTCTTTACACCAAAGATACTTAACCTTGGGCTGTCAGCTCCCAAGCCAACCTCTCACATTCATTTACAATTTAACCCTTATCACTAAATACGTGCTTTACTGCCCACTAGCAGAAATACTTGGAAAAATTATTTACAATAAGAATTTGGAATACATTTCTAGGCATATTTTAACAGATAAACACCATGGATTCTCTCTTAACTTTACACACTTATAGATGAGATGTTTGAAATTATGGACCAAGATTTGATGACAGGTGCAACATTTCTCGATCAAAAAGAGCTTTTGAAACTGTCAGTCATAGTCTATTGATAAATATGCTCTCAGGAATGTTACTTCTCCTCAGGGGCAGTACATGGTCTTCTGGACTTCATAACAGAATCTTTATTACTTATATAGTGTTAAATTCTCAACTAATGGAAAAACCTGTTATGGTATTCCTCAAACATCTGTCCTAGGACCACACCTCTTCTCTTTTTTCATTAATGACGTCCCTTGGGGCCTACCAACTTTGGCTGTGTAATGTACAAACATGATGTGGTGATTACTGCATTTGGGAAAACAACCAATGAATCTTCATAAACTTACAATATGACATTAAACTACTCTGGAACTGGCTACATAAAAATAGACTCATTATAAAATAGCAGTGTCTACTATTATGCTATTTGTCACTGCTAAAAAGATCCCACACTTGCCATTTTAGATCCTTCTCACAATGTTTCGACAGCTACCACCTTACAAAGGTACCATGAAATACTGGACCCCCTCCACTCTTATTGAAAATACATGTTCAGAACCACATTAACAAATTCCTAAGCCAATTAAAAGATTATTCAGTTTTAAATCTCCTAACGCTGGAGGCAAGATAATCTACATCTATCAATAGTCTTATCTTTGGATTTGAATCTGGACTGCTCATGCTCACTGCAAACCCAGCATTTAATACCACAGTGTAGCCTACACAGTACTGAAAATAAAATGTTATGCTTTACTACCTTAGCACACAGAGAACACCACTACCATAAAATAACGCTAATGTAGCTCGCAGCATCAGCCCGATCTGAGCACTTCAAAAAAAAAAACACCCTTACTTCTAAGCTTCTCATCTCTAGATACTCCCTCCATTAAAGATCAAATTACTTAATACGGGGTGCAACTATAGCACCAGGAGTACACACGTGGCACTCTTAGCTAAAATTCACTTTAACCATTCCAGAAAACGCCTTTTATAAAACAAAAATTGGCTCAACCAGCTGGAACAAATTCCTATATGTAATTAGACATCTAAAAGATTGCAGGCTAGCTTATATTTCAGTTAAAAATCATAAACAATGAATATTGCTTTAATGCTTCAGATATATTGGTTAAAAGTTGCCAGCATTTTTCATTTAAAATGCGTTAGCCCCCTTGCCATTATCATTTCAACTAATCCGCTTACTAAAAGGACACAGAATATTCTCTTATTTGTTATAGTTTGTCACTGATACTTTGGTCCCAAGGATTTTTCTGTATATTTTTGACAAAGGTAATGCAGACCCAGGTGCTGTCTACAGTTATCCAAATTTCACTAGAAAAGGGGTGTTTTACAAAATTACTGTGGAACAGTTGTAGCAGGCTTATTAGCAGTCAATACAGAAAGATGCTAAGGATGGTTTACTTTATTTAATTTCCACATCAGCATAGATGTAGCATAGAATACATTTTGCCCTGTTGGCTCCAACCATTCTTTCCATTACAATGACATTGTCAGCAGTGACAATTAGATACTGTCATTAGCGAAAAAAAAACATTTGTCCACTTAGCCTAAACAGTGCTTTCAATTCAACCGGGGAAAAGCCCACACAGTGAAGCTAGAACGTCATCAAAATAACTGATCAGAGATGAACTTCTCTAATTCCTGCTTAGTCTACCCAAAACTGTCTAGTGCCATAGTAACACTTTGTAAGGTCTTTGAATCATAAGAATTACATTATTCACATGAATATTCAAACGTTAACAACATTCCCTACATTTGTAGAATCTTTCTGCCTCTGTTTGAAGGGATCACATTTTATTTGTGAGGAACTTAAGTTTCTAGGAGGAAGCATATGTTGAATGGGGACGTGTAAGGTGAAAGGTGATTTTAATTGTACTGTAGTATGAAATGTGGAAACAGTTTCACAACAGTTAGCAAGATAAGTCGACAACCAAAACTGCATATTTGGAAGTTAACAAAGTAGCATAGCAGGGAGTTGTTTCCTGAACTGAAGATCATCTGACAGGCCTTGGGGGCACAGAGTGCTAGCCCAAGCTAGGACTAACCTGTGGATTGCATCTTGTACTTCTTTATGGAGATGAAAGTAGGGGCTGAGAGGGGCCTGCAGCCTTCGACTTTAAGGAAAAAAAATTGTACCCAGGAGGGCTGTCTGGACTGCAAATACTGGGTGAAAGCAACCTAAGGTACTGCATATTTGTATTTGAAACTGCAACAGCAAGTGGGTTATTACATTGGTTTCAATTTTTGACTTTTCAAAATAAACTTGCATTTTTCTATATGTCCTGCCTCTGGTATATTTTTGGACATTTGAGGGAAACACACCGTGTGTATTTGGGGAGCGATTTTTGCCTTAGCTAGTGTAGCTACTTCTTTTAAAATGTTATATAGTGCACTACTGACAGACTGCAAGAACCCTGGCAGGTTAGCCAACATCAGATGACCTGAAAAATGCTCTAGAACACGTTTCTCCCTGGAAAGGAGAAACATATGCCAATGAGAAACTAGAGAAACAATTCTGAACCATCAGATGTAATATTCCTAATGTGGTGACTATGGAAAACATCTCATCATGAAGGATGTTTCATGCAGTCAAACTCCAGGGTAATGAGTGAAGAGAAAACAATATGGAAGGGAATGCAGCTTTCAGATGGAAAGCTCCAGACTTGTTAGTAGACAACTGTAAGATGTGCTGCAGTTTCAATAAAGATTATTGTCATGTTCAAAGTTTAAGAAAGCTGCTCTGTACTGAAGAAAGCAATGCTTTTCTTTTTTGTGTGATGACTTAAAAATGTATTGCTTGAACTTTGTTTGCAAAGCATGTTTGTCTTCTGTGCATAAAATGTGGTGATGAGCAGATATTAGTAAAAGCAGTTTGGCAGTAAAGCTCTCCTTTTATTTCAATAGTTTCTTATGGTAAGTATAAGGAATTTTGTATAGGCCAAACTGCAACACAATTCTTTTCTTAGTTATTTATTTGGGTAAACCATTTGAAGTCTGTGCTTAGCTACCATGAATTTTACATACACACACACACATATATATATATATATATAAACTAGTAATTAAAGACAAAAAGTCCTACTACTTCAATCTACAAGCAAATCACACAAAAAACCCCAAACACTTCTGGAACTCCATAAACTCCCTCCTAAAACCTGGTACCAAAAACAACCCTTGTCCTGACTCCAGTAAATCTGACCTTGAAATCGCATCTATGTTTAATACCTTCTTTACCTCATCTATTGCTGATCTAGCCAAGACCTTTACCAATAATAACCCTCCATCTCCTACTGCCCAAACCTCCCCTCCCTCCTCCCCACCCACTTTTGAACTCAAACCTATCTCCACCAACCTAATAAAAAAAACTCTTAGCTAAACTAAAACCATGCTCCAATGCCCCTGACAACATTCCTTCCTCCTTCCTAAAAATTGCCTCAGACAGTGTTGCCCACCCTATCAGCATACTAATCAATAGATCATTACTTGAATCCTATGTCCCCAAACTATGGCAGTCTGCTTTTACTCTTCCACTCCACAAGGGTGGCAAAAATTGCAGCACCTCCAACTTCCGTCCCATAGCCATCCTCTCCCCTATCTCCAAAATTCTCGAAAAATGTATCCACCTGCAACTCTTACCATTCCTTATCAAGCACCGACTACTCTCCCCTACCCAACATGGCTTCCGTCCAGGACACAGTACCAACTCTGCCCTACTCTCCTTCCTACATTTTGTTAATTCAGCTCGCGACTGTGGTAACATGGTATTCTGTGTTCTACTAGACTTATCTAAAGCCTTTGACACCATCTCCCATAGTCACCTACTAAACCATCTCTCTAACCTCAACATCTCCCATAAAACTCTTTCTTGGTTCTCAAGCTACCTCTCTGATAGGTCCCAAGCCGTGAAGTGGGGCCAGGCCACATCCTCTTTCCTCCCAACCTCTACTGGGGTTCCCCAAGGCACAATTCTTGGCCTATTGTTATTTAATATATTTATCAATAACTTCCACAAAGCCATACCTAATACCAAAATTGTACAATACACTGATGATTCCACTTTAATCTGCCAATCATCCAACCTAAAAGATCTCCAATTTCTAACCCAAACTGCTTTCTCTACCACCGAAAATTGGATGCTACAAAACCACCTCTCACTAAATGCCAACAAAACTAAGATCCTTCTATTCTCTCCCTCTAAATCCTTCCCTATAGACAAAAACTCATTCCAAATCACCAGCCATAACAACTCAATCATCTTGGTGTAACCATTGATGAACACCTTAACTTCAAAAATCACATCCAGCAAAATATCAAGAAAACACATATAAAACTAGGCCTTCTTTACAGAAACAACCACTTCCTCTCACCTTCCTCTAGACAAACTCTCACAACAACCTATCTACTTCCCTCTCTTCTGTATGGAGCTCCTCTCCTCACTAACCTATCTTCCACTCTCACCTCCAAATTGTAGGTGTGTTAATAAAATAGCCAGATAAATGCCAAATCCTCCACTCATCACTGCACCTCCCTACAGTCATTAAACTGGCTTGAACTCCCCAATCTACTACTCCTTCACCAAATCACCACTGCTCACAAACTATTCTTCCAACCTTCTAAGTGCCCTGTACTCTCCAACATTCTGCAACCTTACAACCCACTCAGACCCCTTAGATCTACCCACCAAAACTTGATCACCATCCATAAACCCAAGCACCCTGCTGGCCAGCTTCTGCTATCTTATTCCCTAGCTAAAAAATAGAATGCTCTTCCCTCCACACTGAGGACCTGTGACAACCTTAAAAACTTCAAAACTCAACTTTATTCCTATCTTTATCTTAACAGGAAATGCAATTGTACTCTTCCCTCCATTCCTCTCAAGCTCTCCTCTCCTTTCTCCCCTGATTAACCTCTATACCTTCCTAGCCTCACTTCAATTTGTTATTGTAACCATTCTACAAAATCCTGCCAAGATACTATAATTCTGTCTACTCCTGAATCTTTACAGTTATTTGTTTCTCACTCCTGCAAATGCCTCCTGTTGCTTGCATTCCTAAATTCCTATATTATTAAGCATGCTATTTAAACTTTAAATACGGAGCTCGAATGCCCAAGCTCCCTCCAAATGTATTCATGTAATTAAACTTTGTACTATGTTATTTTCTCCCCAAGCCTCCACAGAATGTAGGCTCACTTAGCCCAGTGTACTGAATTGTAAATATGTTTTCTATTTTCTACTTTTGAATGCTGCCTTTTGTAATCCTTAATTTCTTTGTTAATTATTATTGTATTATTGTATTTTTGTAACTTTTATGGAGCTTTTCTCCCCGGGCCTCCACTGAAAACGGGCCCCCCAGGCCCAGTGGACCTCCCTGGTCATCAAACTGGAATAAATAAATAAATAAATAAATATATATGTATATATAGACAGACAGGATACATGCACAGATTAACTTTGCCTCCAGGCAAAAAATGTACAAAGTTTCATAGACTAGGTGTTTACATATGCTCTCATTTGAGCATCTACAGAACTCCAATGATTTAATCATTAATATGTTTGTAATATTCTTATCCCTTATCTTTTGATGTTATGACATACAACTAATTGTCAAGGTTTAACTTGGATCACACAGGCCATATATGATGACTCATGCATTTATTTTGTCATCAGTATTGGTATTTGTGCTTATATACTATTTGGACTAAGCCCATTTAAAAGAAGATATATATATACATTGACTAGACTGGTTCAACCTATGAGACGATAAATACAGGTACACCTTAATTATATAAAACAGTCTAGTAAAAATCCTACAGAATGATCGTGCTTACTGTTTTTACTGCTTTTTTGTGACAATACATAGTTATCATTTTTATAATAAACCACACTATATTGTTTTAATTTACATTTCTAGAGTTGTCCTCATAGCATTATAATATACACTGTAGAAGGCTGCACTGTGAGTCATTATAATTGTATAACCTGGTCTATAAGTTCTGCACTTTATATAAATATTTTCTCAAAAGCTTCTGAACCCATGCATTTTATATCCTTATTTAAATACATTCAGCCCTTTGTGCTCCTGTCTGAGCTATTTTCATTTTTGCTGTATTTATTTGACATTTGTTTACCCAGAAATTCTAAGTAAGATCCCATTTTTAGTGCAGGCCCAGGGTGAAAAGCTCCACAGTATGCTGTTTACCACCAGCATTACTGTTCATTACTTGTTTTCAATGTGACAGTAGGACACGCACTGTTTTGTGGTATACCACAGAAAATAATCTTTTGTCTTTCCTGCATCTGCCTGGTGCCACAAATTCTAGTGGCCACTGTGTGGTACTGTCCCTGTAAATTATGGCTTACTATTCCTACAGTGTTCTAAAATATGTAGACAAAGCACAGCTCTGTAGCATATACAGGAATAAGAGCAGAAGCACAGAAAAATAGTAAGACCCTCCCAGACCACATGTTCCCTGAAGAAAACAATTAGCCATCTAGCAAACAGATGGTTTTGCTCTTAAAAGATTTGGGGCACACTAGTGACACAGTTTTTTGTATTACATCAGGCACATTTTGTATACCTTGTGATATACACTATTTATACTGTAATTAAGGAGACTGCTGTAGAGACAGAACATTTTGTTCCAATTTTATGAGACATAACATCACAATGCTGCTAGGATTGTTGTCAGTCTAGTTTGATTTGACGTTATTGCAGCTAACTTTTGAAGTCGCTGGATGAGGTAGCAGCCAGTTCAGAATTTTAGTCTTGCTGGAATTATTGCATAATAGTTCCTGAGGTAGTGTATGTTAGTATGAATGTAATATTTGGTTTGTATATTAGGACTGAATTTCGTCGGATGTGTTTCACTATAAAACCTTATGTTTGCAGAGTTTTCCTTAAAACACCTGTTGCATCATGCCTGAACACTATTAATTTGCCCTTTCTGTTTTTTTGTTCAGAAATGATAGAAGAGGAAAGACTAGCATAGGGCCGCGTCTCAATCTCTTAACACAAGAAATCTGCATGATGCTAAAACTAATGGGGGACAAAGGTCCAAAAAATAGGGAAAATGTTGCGCGAATAAACACAAAGTTGCTAGAATAAAAGGTTTTATGTAAGCATGTATTTTCAGAATGGTATGAAGTTTGAAACTCAAATATCTGTCACTATTTAGGGACTTCAATCCCAAATGATTCGCCAGAAAACCACAAATGTTATGAGGTACAAACCAAAATACGAGTCAAAAATCTGGACATTATGTCAAACTCTGTACAATTGACAGGTATGCTTAGGGAATTTACATCTGTCACTACAGTCTGTGTCATTGGTGGCATTTGCTCAAGGCCTGCATCTGCCTACACAGTGAAAGGGGGATGGCTTGAAAACAATCTGAAAAGAAACTAGTTGTTTACTGTGGGAATATCTGTAGGGTATTACAACCTTTTCCCTTCAAAGTGGTATGCTATGTTGAGTACCTGCTACATCTTTTGTGGTATACCTTACAGCAGCAGCAAGGAGCTGAATGACGTATAATATAACAAAGGGAATGTTGCATTCATTAACAGTACTGGACAGTACTGGAGCCCTGTAGAAGCAGTATCCCCTAACTGACAGGCAGACAGGATAATGTTTGTTGTTGCTGCACTCTTAAATAACCCTTAGTTTGTTCCTTGTATCAACCGAAAGAAGGGGGCAGGTGGTTTTACACTTTTGCATGGAATACTGCTTGACCATGCAGCTGGTGCAGATCCCTCAGACATACTACATCCTCTGAAACTTCATGCTATCCCAAGAGTCAGGTCTACTTCCCTAGTGCACCTGATACTACATTAAGTTTCAAGTCTGCGCCAGAAATGAGGTAGAAGTATGCCCCTGGAATCCCCTTCTACAACCCTCAGAGAGAAAGAGGGTGAGAGAGAAAGAAAGCAAGAGTCTCCTACTTTTTCCGCCCTGGCTGGCCCTTTGACACTGAAATGGTAGTTAAACCTAAGCCACACGTGGTATAAGAAACGTGCCATTACACATGCACTAAGGTGGAGATGATTTTTAAGATTTAATTGTAGTGGTCAAAATGCCTGTTTTATGCTGTAAAACATATTTATGCTAATAAAGATTTTTTTCTGCATTACAAGGCCATTCTAATTGTTTCCCTTTTAACAGCTTTAGTGAGCTTCACTCAATGCTAAAAATGATAAGATGCTTATTACATTTCATGTCAAAGAGACCCTAGATGTTCACATTATTTTAAAAAGCACACATCAAAAAGGCTGTATAGATACTCACAGATAAACTATATTAAGGGGATAAGCATCTCACCTGGTATGCTGCCATGCTTAGTGGATTTTTTTTTAAATGTACAATATTTAAGTAATTGCACTTTATTTTGCACATTTTGAGGGCCAGCTGTTAATGCTGCGGCCATTTTGTGGCACAATGATGTACTTTTGTAGCACTTTTGAAGGCTTTTCCTTTGCTTTAGGCTGTCTTGATTTCTATTTAGTGAAAAGGCCAGCCATCTCCAAAAATATTTCCAAGTGTGTGAGGCAGTTTTATTAACCTAAGCTCTTATAAGAGTCTGCATTGGATTTTGATGCATTTTTATCTAGCTTGGTGTGTGGAAATGAAGTATGGCTGCCTGACGGTCGAATGAAGGAAACAAGAATGAAACACCCACGAAGTGTGCGTCTCCATTTTCATACCATTACTAAATGTCAGCTGCAATCTGTAACGGTAAAACCTGAATACTGGTATACGCCATCTTCACAAATATGCCATTATATGAATTCAGAAATGGTAAAGGTCGAAGTTAGAAATACCATTACTTTATGCAGACTGAAAAGGGCCATGTGCAAAAATCCTTGATGCATTTTGCTGTATTTATAAAGGGAAAATGCCATTTGTAGAATTAAAAACTGATATTACTGTATCACTATTCAAAAATCTCATGCACATAATTTAGAAATGCACACATATAAGCAGAAATGTAAGACTGTATCTGGAATTCAGAAATACATAGGTGTAGATGGAAATTCTATAAGCACAATTCATAAAAACATCATTGTAAGCAAACGCAGGGACAGGAGTCACAGTTTGCTAGTGTATGAGATATTATAAAAATGCAATACAATGCAATATACATAATTATAGCTGGGATGCAGTGACGTGAGACCTCATAATACCATACCTACACAGAAAACAGGCTCTGTGAGAGTGTGTGCGTGTCTCCAGTACTAAACTTTGAGCCTATATTCTTCCTTTCAAATCATATTGCCCTACCTTTGTATTTTCCTCTGTTCACATCATTCAACAGCCATGGAAATGCCTACTTTCTTACCTCCCATTCCTGTTTGTTCTGACTTGTGAACTAGCAGAGAGGAGTGCACTGGAAAATGCTAGACCTGCTCAGCCAGTAATAAACAAAAACACTATGTGGCTTCACTACTTATGCTGGGGCCAATGTAAACAAGTATGTGGAAACATCACAGACCTGTTAAATGAACTCTTGCACTGGACAGATTTACTTCTGCCTTTAAGGCATAGTGTGCCCTTTAAAATAAATAAGAGATAATTGTACAGTCAATAATAAAATGAACTGTATGTACGCAAGGAGAGAGATGATGCAAGTTTTCTCCAAAGCCTGACAATCTAGTATAAAAGTCATCAGGGAGTGAGTCAAGTATTTAAATGGCATTCCTGCCCTAGCAGAAGTGGCGGATGCCTTATTAAATGTGCATTTGGCTCTTGGGATAGAATTATCACCGGTCGTCTTCTTTCGGATTTTTCCCGGTTAGAGGTCACCACAGAGGATAACCTGTCTGCTCATGATTGGCAGTGGAGTTTTATGTTGCCAAGGTGCCAGCCCAACCTTCCACAGAAGACACACGCATGCACACACTCAAACCTAGGGCCAATTTGGAGTGTCCAATCCACCTATTTAGTAGGAAGCCAGAGCACCTGGAGGAAACCCACGCGACCACAGGGAGGACATGCAGACTCCGCACAGAAGGCACCCCGGTCGAGAATGAAACCA
The DNA here is from genome assembly GCF_019279795.1 of Protopterus annectens. NCBI lineage: Eukaryota > Metazoa > Chordata > Ceratodontiformes > Protopteridae > Protopterus > Protopterus annectens. Next base: position 781,606,588 of record NC_056743.1, on the reverse strand, counting down.
GAGAACCTCTTGCTGTGAGGCAGCAACGCTAACCACTGCACCATTGTGGCCTCCCTATCACCTGATATCTGTACTCTGGGAAAGTCTTTATCGGTAAAATCAAGAGTGCAGGGTGTGTCAAAACACTCCAATCATATTGCATTGTTTGAATCAGCCACCTATGTGATGGTTTAAGGACTTGAAAATTCACACCCATCTTGATTTCCAATTCTCTCGTAGAACATTATGGAACAAATCCATTGAACAAAATAAAATAGGAGGAAAACACTAGTCAAATCCTCAGTGGAGGAAGGCTACTACTGTAAACATTAAGCACTTTCAATTTTAGGCACTGACTTGCAGTGTAAAAATGTACAGCTTTTTAAACCGTCATAGAAGCAACAAACAGAAAATAACATTCACATGTGAAGGGTGAACCTGGATTTGGATCCTTGTGGGGTGAAATACTACACTTCAGCTTGGATCTAATAAATGACAACTACACTACTTGAAATAACTTTGAAGATGTTAAAGCTAGAATGCCGAAGTTACAAGGCTACGGTCATAAGATGAAATTCCATATGTTGACCCCTGCAGCTCAGTAACTCTGCCTCATAAATGCACCAGAAATACTTATGTAATTAAGAAAGGGACATGGTAAAATAAAAAAAAAACTCCTCCTTTTGGGTCTGAACATGCAGCTTGGTCTGGATAGAAAAATAATAGCTGCCAGAGTAAAGAAAAAAATTCTAACCGTGGTGTGATTTTTGAAGGAATATTGTGAATTATAAGCATTTGACAGATTAAATAATTCTATCAGCAGTCAGTATTTTCAAACTGTGTGTTCAATATGATCTTATAATGCTGTGTCATCAACTATAACGAAGATTAAGCTTAATTTTTGTTCAAACTGATTTAATGCAGTGAGTGTGCATTTCAGATGCAAAGACCTAGCAGTGTCATTAATGATAAAGTGTACTATAGAGGTCACACTGAGCCTCTGGGGCCAACACTCATCATTCTGATACCATGGCACAGACCACCATTATACAGAGGGAATGGGGCCAGATAACATTAACAAAACCAACTCTTATGGTGTTTGGATACCAGCAGGTAGTCTTATTTTCTGTGGTATGCAGGAGTGGCTTTGGGGTCTATATTTAGTAAACAATCATTACTAGACGCACACATTAAACTGAGTCTTACACAAATATGTATATTCACTTTATTACCTACAACTAGTAAGGCCATGTGACTGAAGAATGCTGACATGCTTGGTGCAGATTGCACCTACAGTGGCAGAGGGGTACTGTCATACTCCTCATGCTTCCTTTGCCAGTACCACTGTTTATGTGGTGTGTTTGCTTGTTTCCTTTGTCAGTACCACTGTTTGTGTGGTGCGTTTGCTTGCTTCCTTTGCCAGTACCACTATTTGTGTGGTGCGTTTGCTTGCTTCCTTTGCCAGTACCACTGTTTGTGTGGTGCATTTGCTTGCTTCCTTTGTCAGTACCACTGTTTGTGTGGTGCGTTTGCTTGCTTCCTTTGCCAGTACTATTTGTGTAGTGTGTTTGCTTGCTTCCTTTGCCAGTACCACTGTCTATGTGGTGTGTTTGCTTGCTTCCTTTGCCAGTACTATTTGTGTGGTATGTTTGCTTGCTTCCTTTGCCAGTACCACTGTTTGTGTGATGCGTTTGCTTGCTTCCTTTGCCACTACCACTGTTTATGTGGTGTGTTTGCTTCACATTTGCACTGACACCTTTTTTTTCATGAAGGCTACTGTATTTGTAGCAGTTAAGTGTTTGCAGTACAGGATACTCTGTCTGCTGAATCCACGGAAGACACTGGGACAACAGCAGAGGGTGCACAGCTACTGGATTCTAGGCCAGTGTCTGTATCTGCCATGTCCACTGCAGAGTCATTTGGTTAAGCCACACGCACTTCACATTATGACCATACTGGAGAGGATTACCAGTCAAATGAACTGCAGGGATCAAGTTGTGTTAATGCACCTTACAATATACAAATGGTCGCACTTGCACAGAAAAAGATGACATGCACCTTGGGTGGGATGCAGTGGTTGGTGGTGACTGCATTAGTGGAGAGATGTTGTGGCCGTCATTAGTCTCCTACAGAAGCTGATGGGTTAAAGGTAAAGATAAGCAGGGGGCTGACTTGGCCATCTGCCTTCCTTCCCCATTATAGTCCTGAGGGCTCACTGGGCCATGTGCCTTCCTGCCCGCATTATACTCCTGCACCATTGAGTCAGCTCCTACAGAGGCAAATGTCACATTCATGTATGCATGGCTGGTGCTACTGGGGTCCTGTATATCTGTCTGTGGATTTTTTTATACATCACACTTCTCTGGACTTCCGCAGCATAAATGTGGACAGCTTCATTATTTTGTGCCTCTGCATTTTTGTTTTGTGACTTACTGTATTTGCTGAACTGGTAGGGGAGACTCCACCTTTAAATGGACAACATTGTATGTTCATGACACCTAATATGTGTCCGAGTTACACCTCATTTTGTAACTTGTTTGGCTTTTTGTACCTCTGCTACTTGTGTTCTGACTTGTTTATATCATTAGCATACTTTCATATGTTTCCTTTCATAGTTTCTGCACTGGTATTGGGTATGGCCTTTCCATCACTGCATATTTACTATCTCCCCAACAGCTACTGTGAATTTCTGTTTGTATATTTGCACATTACTGCTGGCTTGCAACACTTGTGTTCCTCCACAGACTGTTTATCACTATGGACACAACTAGCACTCAGAGTGTGCTATCCTGTCCTGCTGCACTGCATTGGCCTGGAATATATTTCAGAACTCCTGGTCTCCATTTTCATAATGTGTATTCAATGCTATTCTACTCTGTATTTAATAACTCTGGGGATGTTTTGACATTTGTAATACAACTGGTTATGTAATAAAATTTTATTTATCACCACCACTTCCCTCTCAACATCTTCAGTTCCTCCCTAGAATCTCTCCTGTTCTATTTTCTACTTACAAATACCAAAGACATTGATAACAGTTTTAGAAAAAAAACCTGTAAACTCAACCCACCAAATTTGGTGGACATCACACCCCTTAAAATTAGGTTGAGAACATTTTTTCTTTTCAATTCCTCCATATTTATAATCTTTTCCTCTGTAACTCTGTTTTATTTATTTATTTCAGTTTGTTAACCGGGAAAGTCCATTGGGCTAAGGTAGCCCGTTTTCAATGGAGGCCCGAGGAGAAAAGCTCCAGACAGAAAGACAATATACAATATACAATATACAATGTATTAGTACAGCATATGAGAACAACAGTTTAACATTCAATATACAGCAAGGCAAGATTTTAAATATCTCGAAATATATGAGCTGAATCAATCACTTATAAGATATTAGCAACAACAATACATTTATGTTCATTTAATACACTACATGTATTTAGGCAAAGGAATTTTAGAGAGATGAATTGAAGCAGTGGCAGAGATTAGAGTGGAATAGAATAGAATAGGGATAAGTAACAGGAATCAGGTAGGATGGGTACAAGAGCACTCCCAGAGGGAGTAGAGGTGAGAGCGGAGTAGGGTTTTAAAGGATGGTAGGTTAGGAGTAGTTCTAATGTAAGACGGGAGAGAGTTCCATAATCTGGCAAGGGAGAATGATAGTAGAAGTTGCCCTGGTGTGTGTAAAGGCTTGTAAAGTTCTAAGAGGTTCTGATTTGTGGATCTAAGTGTTCTATGTGACTGGTGAAGTTTTAGGGAAGAGGAGAGTGATGGACAGTTAGAAGGTTTGAAAATTAGCTTGTGTGCTGTAGTTAGTTGAATAAAATTTAGGTAGCTTGGGAGTACCAACCAATTTAGAGCATGTAGAAATTTGCAATGGTGAGTACAGGATTTGGATCCTGTGGCAAACTTTTTGTTATAACATGAAGAAAGTTTAGATTTTAGGGATGATTGGAGGTTAGAGAGTAGCGGAGCTCCATACAAAAGGGAGAGTAGGGGATAAGTGGTAGATAGGAGTCATCTAGAAGACAAAGAAAGGTAGCGCCTATGTCGATAAAGCATACCAAGTTTTTGATGAGTCTTTTTAATATTGGTTTGTAGGTGGATATCAAATTTTAGCTGGTCATCGATAGGAATGCCCAGAAGTTTTGTATGGGGAACTATTTCAATAGTTGTTTTGTTTAGGCTAAGTATAGAGAAGGATGCTTTGTCAGCAGCAGTACGTCTAGAAGGGGTAAAGATCATTATTTTAGATTTGGAGGCATTTAGGGCTCAGTGATTGTCAAGCATCCAGGACTCAGTGGAGGAGAAGGCTTCTTGAGTAAGGTTTATTAGTAAAGGAAGAGTTTTGGCTGAGCAGATGATAGTGGAGTCATCTGCATATTGCACCAGTTTAGCATTGGGTATCTTTTGGTGGAAATCATTGATGAAAATGTTAAATAGTAAAGGACCCAAAATAGAGCCTTGGGGTACACCTGTTGGGGTATGAAGGAAAGAGGAAGTGCAGTAGTTCCATTTTACAGCTTGTTCCCTGGCTGAGAGATAGCTGGAGAACCATTTGATAAATGAAGAGGAAAGATTAAGATGGGAGAGTTTAGAAAGAAAAAGCACATGAGAGACAGTGTCAAAAGCTTTAGATAAGTCGAGGAGGAGCGTAGAAATTATGTTCCCAGAGTCACAAGCAAAGTTAAATGATTTTGAGGAAGGAAAGAAGGGCAGTGGTGGTGCTATGTCCTGGTATAAACCTGTGTTGGGTAGGAGTTAGGAGTTGGTTGTCCAATAGGTAGGGTAATAGTTGGAGGTGAATACATTTTTTGAGTATCTTAGAGATAGGGGATAGGATAGCAATAGGGTGAAAGTTGGAGATTGAACAGTTTGTACCTCCTTTATAGAGAGGGATCATTAAGGCTTTTTCCAGAGGACTCCTGAATGGAGCGATTGATTAGGATGCTGATTAGAAGGGCTACGCCATCAGCAGCTAGTTGGAGAAATTTGGATGGAATGTCATCTGGGGCATTAGAACAAGCTTTTAACTTTTGTAGGAGCTTTTTTATTGTGTGGGTAGGAATGGATTTGAGAGTAAAAGGGGAGGACTTAGGGTTCATGGATGTTAAGTTTTTATTATCAGTTAAGTTGGGGGGGATGTTGTTAGGGAAAGAAGAGGTGAGTTTGCCTATGGAGTCAATGAAAAAGGAGTTCAATTGGGTGTGTCCGGGTCAGGGCAAGGGTTCTCTTTTTTGCCTAGAGATAATATTGATGAAATACTATTCCGAAAATTTCTGGGGTTGGTTTTATGATTATTTTGAAGTTTAAAACAGTAGGATTTGCAGTCAGTAGCTATTTGTTTTTTTTTACTTGATTTTTCAGTTGCTTGTATTCGGTAAGAGAGTTGGGAGTTTAGCATTTTTGGTAGTATTTCAAGATTTTTATCTCAGTGATGCACAAGTAGTTTTGTGTCTTTAGTTAGCCAGGGGGCTGTTTTGGATCTGAGTCTTTGGGTTCTACTGGGGGCGAAGTGGTTAAGTTTATCAGTGAAAATTCTAATAAAATGTGAGACTGCGGCATCTAAAGGGAGGGACTTTACAGGGTTTCAGTCTATCTGTTTTAAGGTATTAAGAGAAAATTAGGGGGTTGAAGTTTTGCATGTTATGGGTGGTAATGTGTCTGTGTTGAAAGAGGATGGTGGGGGGGAATGGCATATATAGGCAGGGAGATGGTCACTAAGGGAGTCTGCGAGAGTACCACTATCAGAAACTCAGTTTGGGTGGGAGACTAGTATCCAGTCAAGGATGCTACCTGTTTTGTAATCTTTATTTGGTCTAGCAGGGGTTTTCATTAGCTGTGTGAATTGATATAGGCTGATGCTTTGAGAAGGGGTAGATGAGTCAATGAAAGACCAGTTTATGTTGACATCACCTAGGATTATAGTCTCACTATTTATGTTGGAAGTGAACCAGGCAAGAATAACTTCCAGTATAGGGATATTGTTACCAGGAGGAATGTACAGGGAGGCAATGGAATCAAGTCCCAGTGAAATACACACATACCTTCTCACTCTATCCTCATTGACCGACTTGATTTCCATTTCCTTTTATCTACTCTAACAAAACTGTTTGAAGAGATGGGTATTACGTCACCATCTTAGTTACGCAAGTACAGCTTACTATCGAGGCACCAGCATTGCTTTTTGTCGCTAATCTTTACTAAATATATATATGTATTAGGGATTATGTAGATGTCACCACAGTAGAGAATGAGCAAGTTCCACTTGATTAAGAAGAAAATGAGGTTTTACTGATAACAAATCCAAGGTTCCTAGAATTTATAAACTCAATGCTATGGAACAAACTTGTTACCACTCTCATAAGGGGGGAAAACATACTGGACTGATCATCACCAAACATGGGACTCATGCTCCCAGACAGAAGTGTATATCCCTGTGTAAGTAAGATCCATAAATAAATCAATCTCATATACATGAATAAAACCAAGACCAATCCTCCAAGGCAGGCGTCCCTGGTGGTGGTGGACCCCAGCCATAAAAACTATATACAATAGAGGGAGCTACCACATGATGCACAAATCCCAAAAAAAAAAAGGATCTCTATCCAGTATTAGCAAAAACAAACATAAAACTAAAATAAAATTCAGTTAAAAAATTGCTTGGACAAAAATTGCACAGGACAGATGGGGACAGGACACTTTATTTAGTTATGTTAGGAACCAGATATGCAGAAACCTGCCAAAATGACAAAAAATCACAAAAAAAAAAAAAACCAAACCCAAAGACAGTTCCATTCAACATCCCCTCCCTCCCAAGTTCCCTACAAACTCCCTCCCCAGCACCAACAAATCCCCTCCCATCTTCCCCGCAGAGTGCTTCCCCACTCTCCTCAGATGCTCAACAAAGACTGTCTCTCCAAAGCAAAAGCTGTGTCAGGCTAACCCGACAGGCGGTCCAGAATGGCGTCCTGAGCATAACCCAAGAAGAGCTAAACCCAACTTAAGCACCAACTTCAATCTCAGCCTACACTAGCAGCGTAAAAGGTGGTCCCCGTCCACAAAAGGTGTGGCCTCAAAAGATCTGGAAACTGATCAAAACCGCCTGGTTACAACTTGGTCTGCAGCCTGACTAGCTTGGTTCATCATAATGAACCTCACTCAAAAGGCATAGCAAAATTAATTTAAAATAGGTGGCGAACACCAAACACACTCTGGCTAGGCTTATAAATGCCCTAGGACAGATAGCCTAGTATGAACCTATGAACGATAAGCGTTTTCAGCATAAACTGCCTTCTTCAGATCATGTAATGTAAAGACTAGCAATGGTTTAAATAACATTGAAAAACCAATCATAATGAGTTTTTTCCTTTTCCCTTTTTTTTTTACTTTCAATCACAATGTAGTATCATGAACTTATTTGATTTTAATGTTTGCAACAAGATCTTAAGATCTTGTAATTGGTGCTTTGATGTTAGTAATCATTTTGTTTACTAATGGTATTAAATCAAAATGCGAAGAAGGCAGTTTAACTCCCAAAGTAAATACATCAACTTCTAGGGTCACGCTTACTTAAATCCCTCTAACTGAAAACATCCCCTCACCTTGCCAGCAATCTTACAACCAGAATTTCCAACTATCAGCTTAGGTCACTTCTCAAAGGCTGTGTACTACAGAAATTAAAAAGCAAGTTGTACACCACTCATCATATTATATCATGCTGTATCCATAAACTTCAGGAATCACTTTCTTCTTTCCTGAAATTTAGTTCTATACAGAATTCAGATTAGAATTTTAAAAATGTCCAGTCAGAGGCAAAATGTACTTCTATTCTACTTATATCGTTTACCTCTCAGATTACCAGACCTTTTATGTCCTTAAGCTTTAGCCTTAAGCAGCATTTTTCCAAAAATACACAATTCAGTTGTTGCTCTATTATCCTTTGACTTGAATCACCTCCATTTTTATTAAAATGTATTCCTAGTGTATGTTGTAATTCATCTTCATTCGTAAAAATCTTTCATCTATACTTTACGTATCTTCTTCAGTACTAACGCTGCTTTTATTTGTGTACTTGAGTTTTATTTCAGAGGCTTTTGTGTGAATGGTTTGATCATTTCATAGTGGTATGGACAGCCTTCTTTTGAGATGTTTAACCTGTCACTTGGTAATATGACCTGTTTTTTTTTTCTTACCAAGGTGACCTAACAATATCCTACTCCAGAAAACAAATTTAAATAAGCTACAAGTTATTCAATATTGACTGCTAACTACAAAAGCATTAACATGTAATTAATATTCACTCAAGCACTTATTCATACCCCAGTATGAAATAAAAGTTCCTATACTAAAGCATACACTTATAAAAGTATGCTTGATCTAAAACAGTGATAGTTCTTTCAGCCAATAGTAACTCCTAGAAATATCAGATATGTATTTGAACAATTTTCACCTTTACACAGCTTTCCAAGTCTGCTTTTCTTTGAAACACTGCTTGTACCTCTGTCTGTTTAGGCAGTCACAAGTGACTTGAAATACATTTACCCAAGTTGTAATCAGTAATTTATTTTTTTTTACTATTGTGGAACTACTATTTTTAAACACTGACATGCCATTCTAAATGTCATCATTCCTCTATAGCCTGCTCAAATCAGACCAATTATAGAATACAATGCCCCCTTTAGCATGTTCTATCCAAATGCATTATACATCTATAAGTCCTCAGAGGTTCGAAGTAAAAATATCACCAGACTAAAGACTTCCAACAACTAAAACAGGCTTGATGCTCTAGCCCAAAATTCCATCTCTTGTAGACTAGTGAACAGTGATTTATCTATATATATATATATAGCATTCTATGCTGTTAAGGACTTGGCCCTCTCTGAATTCCCACTCCTTCACAAAGCAAATGTCTCCATAAACAGAGGAATTAAAGATTTGAATCAGCATCAATAAATAAGACAAGCTGGAGGGATGTTCTTTCCCTGTCCCTGGAATAATTGTTTGTTAAATGTAAAATGGAGCAGTGCCTCAATTCCTTTAAGGCAAATCTTGATGACTGGATTGGTGTCCATAAATGCATCCTATGCTTGATTTGTTTTGCCCTTCTGGAAGCAGAAACTGCCCTAAGAGGTTAGGCATTAGCAATGAGATTATGGTCCATGGACTAACTATGAATCATTGCTTTGAAAAAGCTTACACACAGTTACCCGAAAAAATACTAATGCCTCTTTTAAGGTCTGTTACTTTTGCTCCAAAAATCACGTTGGGTAAGTCATTTCATAAAACAGCACCAATCATCCATTTGCTATGTAACATCACTATTAGCCACTTTTGATAGTTTACACTTGCAAACTTGTCTACCTTCTGTTTGCACAAAGTTTGCTTCATGCTTGTGCACAACGTCCACTCCTCTTGAAGTTTAATTCTCCTGTTTTCATCAACTCCTGAACATGAGAGGTGATGCTATTGTCATTTTTTTTCTATTAGCCATAATGAACACAGCTGCACATATTCAATGTGAAGCAAGACCAGACTGACAGCCATTGCAGTTTAACAGAACTATAGTAACAAAGATAACTAGAAATAGCTACAACCTGGTCACACATGGTGTAATAGTTCTGGGAGGAATATGAAGGCAACAACAAGTACTTCTGTACAAGTTGAAATAGTTCAGCTTTGGTGTTCGGAATCACAGGAAGCTACAGTGGGTGAGCTATACAGAGACCAATAGATGGAACCATAGACATGTCCTGAGGAATGAGAAATCTGTCACTTCTTGATAAATGCTTGCAAATAGCTCACTGCAGAGCTATCACAGGATGGTAACAACAAAACGATTAAATCAACTGAATACCAAACTCATCCAGTTCACATCAGCATATATAACTGGAGAAGTTTTTGAATATATTTATAAATACTCAAAGAAAAAAATATTTTTGGTTGGGGACTTTTATCTTCAGCAGTATGCATCCTGCAAAAGGACAACTGGAATGCATCACCTCAAAATTACTAATGTAACCATAAGAATTAATAGAAAAACAAGTAACAACAAGTAACTATTCCCTACCTGATACAGTTATTATTAATATACCACAATGTTTTCAATCTTTGAATCCAATGTCTTTTCTGTCCACATCAACTGTTAGGTATAATGGATATGACCAGATCAGATAACAGCAATTTTCAAACTTTTGGATCTGAGGCTCAATCGTCCCCCTCCTCACATAATTCATCTTTATCCTCACAGATCCTCAGATCTCATTTAATGCCCATGCTAATCAGATGAGATCTAAGGGTTCAGCTCTTTTTGGGTCAAGGTAAGAGACTTCTTTTTCCTATTTCTCCCAAAATATCTATATTTTCACTTTCATCTTTAACTTAAGAGTAGTGAAGTAGTCTTTTTTGAGATTAGTGTTGCTTAGGATTTATACACTAGTTGATGTTTCCCACCTTTCCCTCTCTCTCTTCTTCCTCTATAAAAAGCATATTCCCATATCTTTAGCTTTATGACTAATATAAACATAGACTATAGTTTCTTAGAAGTCTGTTGTTTCCAAGATTTAATGTGCTGTTCTTCTGGTACCGTTTTTTTTTTTTTGGTGTACCCTCATGCGTTCTCGACTGGACCACCGTTCGTTCCCGGAGATGTCAGACAAGGCTTCAGGTTCAAAAAGTGCACCATTTGTCATAAAAAAAACCCCATCCACAAAACCCAAACCCCAAGTATGTGTATTGCCTTGAGTTATCACATTTAGATAAAGGTCACCAATTATGTTAAACTTTTGGGCCTAGGGGTCTCTCAAACCTTTAGGCCTTCTTCCAGCCTCTTCTCTCTTGGGCTCTCCCATGAGCAATAAATCAGTGGAGAAGTCTAGGGGAGACCAGGTTAAGGGTAAAGAGATGGTGAAGGAAAAAAGACAATGATGAGGATAGACCTTGAGAGACAGAGAGTCTGGAAAACAATCTCTGGACCTTACAGGAACCATTGGTCCAGACCTGTAGCTTTCCAGGCCTTCGGATCTGGTCTCCCTTTTTGGAGCTGATCCAGATCTGATCTCAGACTCTGCTCATATGCTTTGAAGGTAGTTTTCCCTGTAGCCAACCACTCAGACTCCAATCACCTATTCAAGAAAGGATGTATCACAGGCCTTCCAGTCCACCATCAATGGCTTTTTTGCTTAGGCTGGTATGGACACCGAGGAGCTTGTCTAAAGCCGATGTGGACAGACTGATGTGGAAGTTCTTGAGTACCTAGAGTTAGACTAAGTTTTCCCTGCACCTTCCACTCCTGGAGTGTGATTACCTGCCCCTTCCAGCCCTCATCTTGTTTTTCCTTCACCACTCTGACCTTCAGATGCTCTGGTCCTGGAACCAAGCATTCCCTATAGGATACCTATGTTAGAGCCATCATCTTCAGTTTTGACAGTGTCCCTTACTAGCTGATCTACAGTTTTGGATCACAAGGGGTCCTTGAACAGAGAGGTTGGTGCCAGTTTGAGGAGCTAAGACTGACTCTGAGGCTGTCAGATGTTCCCTTTCCTATTGGTGCATTGGCACTGAGCAGCTTAGCGCCACTGTCAGTTTCGTATCTGAGATGGCTTTGCCTGGTTCCTCATATCCTGAGAGAACTCCTTTTGGGAACTAACTTTGGGTGGCATGATACCAGGGAATCTTCTTGGGTGAGGCTTATATAGGGTCCAGGGCCATTAGCCTAGTACACACCTATGAACCTATGAACAGTTTAAGCATCAGCTTTCAAAGAGTTCTCTCTAAGTCCAGAGAAAAGTTATCTGATCTGAGCTTGGATCTGTCCCTATCCCTTCTGACATCTATGGTTTCTTTTCCACTTCATCCTGCCCCTTCAGGGACAGCTGCTTCTTTAAGCATCGATACAGCTCATTAGGCAAGTTCTTCTGCTTCTGAGTCCTCCCTGGAACTTCTCTCTGTGGAAGAACTCAGGAAACGCTCATGTAAAAGGAGGCATTTAGAGTTCCCTCAGGAGTCTCTCAAAGATTTTTATTTTTTTATTTTTTATTTTTTATTTTACATTTGTTGACCGGGATAGTCCGTCTGGATTACATGTCCATTTTCAGCGGAGGGAGAAAACTCACAGTGACAGTGACAAATACAAATACAAAAGGAAGATGAAAATGATTACAAAATACAAAAGTAATTATATTCAAATAATAAAAAGTAAAAAAATATTAAAATATTTATACAATAGTGAAAAAAAAAAAAAACAAGATTTAGATATTATTATTCTGCTATTGAAACTGATTATGAAGAAGGGAAGGGGTCACACCAAGGCTTAACCCCAGAAAATGTCTAATTTGGGGGCATTTTGGAATTACTTCAGCAGTGAGGGTATGGTAAACTGATGCTCCTACCAAGAGGAACCGGTATTTCTCAAGGCCTTTAAAGCTGGGCCCACTACTTGCTAGGTGGTCCCCCAATCTGAGGAAAGTATTGACCTGGGTTTGTAACATGCATGAAAGGAGCTAGATGTTGTGGAGCCCACTCTCTGCAAGTCAGATTAAATCTTGTTTTTCCCATGTGATGGACCCCACTGGAGCAAGTGGCCCACAGTAGATGCAATCATGGTGGCAGTGGTGACAAAGAAGAGCTAGTCTTAGAAAGCTCTTCAGTACATCCCTATAACAGACTTTTGGATGGATTTGGAAAGTAGGCTTATGCTTCAGTGACATTTGCATTACGTGCACTAAACTACCTAGCACACTTGACAAGATTTCTGGGCGGTTTGACAAAATAATGGTCCAAGTCCCTCTCACAGAGTCCTGCAAGGCAATGAATTCACAGTTGGCAAATGTATTACCATAAAAAAAATAGCCATAAAATGGCTTGGTATCTGATGCAGAAACTCAAAAATAAAACAAAAATGAGACCAAGTGGAAAACTCACTTTAGTTGAACGCTTTCATCCACAAGTTTGGGACTTCATGAGAATTAAAGTAAAATACATTTTGACAAGTATTTATATCAGCAGCCAATAAATAATTAATAAGCTGAGGCAGATGGAAAAAAAAAAAACATCAGATATGAATGTTATTTAATTGTATACAATGCTATATATGTGTTATCTTCTGTCCATTTCAACTTTCCCACTCATGAAATGTAGTGAGCTTAGTGTAAAGATTATACCCGGCTACACCTTTGGGCTGTATTTTTGGTTACTGGAGCAGAGGTGAAGAGTGGTGCTTTTTTAAACTTTGTGATGTGCCCAGTTAATCCTGTAATAAACTTTCAAAACCTTTTAGTGTTTTTTTTTTTTATCCCTAAGGTATTTTCATTTAGCTGTTCTGATAATGATCTTGTAGGCTTTAAGAGTATGATAGTCACTAAGCTCACTACATTTCATGAACATATCCCCAAACATTATGGATTAGAAACGGAGGAAGTATTTATCTAGGACAGCTCTAATTGATGCCTGCAACATGGATCTATTTGTAGCTTGCTTAATGATGCGATTAACATTTCAAAATAGCCTCTTTTATAATATCAAGGCTCAGCTGACAGCTATTCCAATTTTCACGTGGGAGAGGATCATACTCCTATTGCACCCTTCAAGTTATCCAAGGTCTGTTTGTGGAGTTTTAGCAGTGATCAGATGAATATCATTTTAAGTGTGTTACTGAGAGGAATGTGTGTGTGTGTGTGTGTATTTTAAATGTAAAATGGAGTGGGAGGAGAACAATATGACACGAGTACAAAATGGAAATCTCTGGTTATCTTCCGTATACACACTTGTTTACATAGTCACATAACCACAAATCTAAATTAGAGATCTAGTGGCTGGATTCTCTTTCACAATCTTCAAAATAACGCTACTTGAGCAATATGTTGTTTGAAGAAAATTACCGACACATGCATTAAACAATTTCAGGAGAAATTACAAAATAAGCCCAGCTGCATGCAGACTGAACTGTAGCAGTCTTTTCTAAAAATGTCTGTTTCAGTGATCCGCAAGCACCTTGCCCACATTAGACTTGTCACTTTCATTATGTATTGTTTCCCCAGTTCTTAACCTTTCAGTGAAAATATGATTACTATAGCAAAAGTTAAATCACTGCATTTTAAATACCTAAAGCCCAAAATATTACCACACAAATAGCAGAAAGTTAAAACATGTTAATAGGAGGCAGCACACCACCAAAGTTTGGGCCTTGCCTCTATTCCACTCCACATCTCTAAATATACTATCTCTGAAGTTAAATAAAGATTGGGGGAGAGGAAAAGTACTAAAAAACTCATCCTTTCTCTACTCTGAGTGGCCTGATCCTGAAGACACTTCTGAATGTAATGCATGACAATTTCACTGCAGACTCGATGTAGCATCACCACTACAGATTCAAAAGATTCAAAGAAACTTTATTGTCTTTTAGGAAACACAAGTGCTACCTACATGAAATTTTGAATGTCAGCTCTTTTACAGGAAAAAAAAAATCACACACAAAAGACAAGACATGTTTGGTATTAAAGAAAAAGGAAAAGCAATTACTATAGTACAAAAGTGAATATCTAGATATCTGGCACATGCTTGTACACTGTTTATATATTGTACACTAGATTCACTGAGTACTAGATGATTAACACATGAGAAGAAAAGTATACTATACACAGAGGTGAGATTGAGTGATATTGCACATAAGGAAGTGATTGGAATTGCACTTGAATGAGAATATATTAATTTTAGTATGCAATAATAAATAGAATTACTGTGTGAAGAAAAAGAATGAGAGCTTAATCTATTATAGTTGTGATACATCCAGATTTACGTCTGCATTAATGAGTCTTTTTGCAGTTGGACAAAAACTGAATCTGGAGGCCCTGCAGCAGATACTCCGTAACCTACTACCAGTACCAAGTTTAGTGAACAGACCATGTGCTGGATGACATGTCAATCAGCATTTTGCAGGACCTCATTTTAGATCTCATTTCAAAGAGGTCAAGTAAGGTAGAAAGACTAGCAACTACAATCTTTTCTGCTGTTCTTTTTATTCTTATTAATTATTATTCTTATTATTCTATAAGCTTTCGATCAAAAATATATGACACCAAGTACAAGGCTAAAATGCCAGAGCACTCACAAAATTACTGCTAACTAGAACAATAAATAGATAAATACAAAAATAGTACATCATTTAAATTCAATAAAAACACTTCCATTTACTCACAAAACATGCTTGCTTTACACTTTCATATGTAACACTGGTCCTTCATCAACCTTCATGAATCTGTTGCAGTGTCATAAGTTAGAAGAATTACAATCACATGTTCATAAAACTATAAAATTATGAAAGAAGCCATCTAAACCTCATAAGTAAATATGCCAAAGCAATGTTTAATCAATACATACAGTACTGTAAAATCTTTTCAGTGCTCATGGTTTAAACAAAAGCTTTAGCAAAAAACACTATTGTTCAGCTCAGTTTCTTTTGTACTGTACTATTCCCAAACAACTGCCATCCAAGCTGTGCTAATAGTGCGCCCTTTTTCAAGTCAATGTGATGCTACAGCACAGAGAAGGATTTTCCCTGAGCTAAAACTGAAATAGGTCCAATGGGATCAGTACTCTGCCCAGGGTAACAAATTTAAAATAAAATAAGATACACATTTATTTCTTATTTCAGAATGTTAACATATTTGTAAAGCTGTATTTAAGCTCTGAGTGTATATTCCCTGTGGCAGAAAAAACTTGTGTGACCTTGTGTCCTTTTTCTGGGAATGTACAAAAATCAGATGAAAGGAAAAGAGAATGCATGAAACTTGAAACTTGAAATGCAAACATTAACTTTAATGCAGATACAGAAAGGATCTAATTGCATTAAGTTTATAAAACTCTATATAAAAAAAAAAAACATTAAGCCCAGAGAAGAAAAAATTGGCTGGATCTAAACAGTTAATTATGCAGGCAGCTACATGTGTCTGAAATGTTGTTTAATCTTAGCTAGCAATTTTACTATTGTAGAAAAAATGACCGATGTACTCCGATATTACTGGTTTATTTGGGAACAGAAGTGATAAGCTAAAATATTATATACAGATATATAAAACTAACATAAGGTCAGTTAGTCTTGGCTGGAAGACACTGAGGTAACCTCAACTGTACAAGTTGATGTTAAAATCTGCTTGTATAATATTTTAGTATTTAGCATAGATAAGGGTCCATCATTTCTTTAACTCAGAGACAGCTCAGTCTAATTAGATGTAGGTCACTAATGATTCTGAAAGAAAATGGGGAGAAAGTGGCCTTGAATGCTTGGCCAAAAACTGTAAGTGGCCAGTGAAAAGCCAATCGCTGTGCGGATGCTGGAAACTTATACCCAGGATAGCAGTGTTTATTCATTGTGTTTTATTGGGGACAGGTTGCATTTGTTGAAATAGAAATGGAATTAGATGTTTATGTACTTTGTGTTACTTTAACCTATTGTGCATCAGTGGTAGGATGGGAGACCATTCTTGTGGTAGCTATCAAATATTTCAGGGCAGTGAAGCAGATCTAAGGACCACATACTTGGGTGGTACACGGATAGGCAGTGGCGGTATTCAAACCCATTTATGCAAGACAGATCATCGCATTCTGGTGACAGTGGCCCATCACTTTTGATGGCAATGGTGGGATTTGATCCCCCATCAGTGCCAGCCTAATCCATCACAGTCAGAGCTCAATAGCTCATTTAATGTATTCTATCTGTAGAGCTTCAAACTGATCTGCATCTTTTTTTGGTGTCAATATAATGCATTTGTGGCAACTTTTTTCTTATATCTGGTATATGCTCTTTACCTTCTTCTTCCTAAGTTCCTTTATCTTACCTACATAAAAAAACAGCCCCAGTTACAAGATAACAAATAAACTTAACCCTCTGTCTCATATTTTGAGATGCTCTGAGCAGTGTGGTCTTATACTATACAGACTCTCAACCTTTTGACTACGATCAAGTGTAAATTGTCCTACCATATCCAAAACTCTGGTTGTGGGTGCCATCACAAATGCTCTTCCAAGTTGGAGGGACAGCTCTTCTGCTCATATTATAATGGGACACAATCTTAGACATTTAAGAGCATTGTTTTAGAGATAATGGCTGAAAACATCAGTTCTGAAACTGTAGTAATTGTCACATTATAACAAAGTTTTTCTCATCAGAATGTATGCATATTTTTTTTTTATTATTCATTACTTCACTATCATATACTTAAGCAATAACCCACGCCTGGGTGTGGGTAATGTTGGATTTACCCATGGTTGGTGTGGTTTGGTCACGAGGGCGAAGCCTGAGTGGCTAAACAAAGACAGCTGTGGGTAAAATCCAGCATTACCCACACCCAAGCATGGGTTATTGCTATTATACAATGACTTTATTTAAGAAAAAAATACTTACTTTTCTTAAATAATGGCATTGCATAATGCCTCGGCGCTGCCCTTCGGCAGCTGTCTGGTATTCTGCGGCAGTTCTGATGTACTGCGCATGCTTACAGAGTACATCAGCGCTGTGGGTGGAAGCAATGGAGAAAGCAAGATCTCTGTTGCTTTTTAGAAAGTGTCTCGCTATGTTAAAGGAGTTTAACATAGCGAGACAGCTTTAAAGAAAACAACGGAGATCTTCCTTTCTCGGTTGCTTTTTTTAAAGCTGTCTCACTATGTTAAACTCCTTTAACATAGCGAGACACTTTAAAAAGCAATGGAGATCTTGCGTTCTCCGTTGCTGTAAAAAAAACCCCAAAGACATACTAATGGAAAAAGTTCGGGCGACCGGACCTTTTTCCATTAGTACAAGTCTGATTTACAGCGTGCACGCTGACCAATCAGTGTGCACGTTTTGGAATATTAATGAGGGGTTCGTTGTATAATTGCTAGTAATTTCTCTTTTATGTATCTGCTTTTTCTTGTCTTTACCGATTTCTATCAATTTTTTCTCTCTTATGTACCTTATGGTCTGCAGCATGTGTGAAAAGGATCTAAGGACCAGATCAGTCACCTAATTAATAAAATTATAAATAAAATAAATATTAAAATACTCCAAAAACACAAAACCAGGAACTGCAAGACACCAACCATAAACGAAAGTAAACCAGTTCCAATAGAACACTCGAGTGAGGTTGACAATAATCCACATGGATGTGTTGTATAAAAATAGTAAATTTATTGAGCTCGCTTTCGTCTTTGAAAACAAGACTTCATCAGAAAACAGTTACAATTCAAAAACACAATGCTTTTACACCCTTGAGCTAATAGATAATTAATTAGCAATCAATTACACATACACTGGAACATTCTATAAAAACAAATGACACATTAAGATGAACTAGGAGTTGTGGTTCCTGTGCATACTGTTCATATATTTTAGGGGTTGACTGGGTGGAAATCAGTTCCCCTAAGAGAACGGTGTGTTTGAAGAGAGGTTCATGTGGCTCCAAGCAACTGGTTTATATTTCTATTTGTCAGAATTGCCAACGGTTTTATGTTGGCAAAACCGAAAGGGCTTTGCGTAGACGATCTACGAGCATCTTTATGCCATTAGACGTGAGGATGATAATAATGCTCTCTACAGGCATCTAAAGGGTAATAGCTTATGTAAAACTTTTCTATTTGGTATACTTGAGAACCTTGGTAATGACATCAGGGGTGGTGATTGGAAAAACAGGTTAGACAGGGAAGAGTTAAAGTGGCAGCTAAGACTGAATTCCATCCACCCCCCCCAGGTATTAATGAAGCATGTAGTATTATGCCTGTATTAAAATACCACTCATTTAAGCTTTAAACTTTTTTTTTTTAAGAAGAAAAAGTTATATCTTATTGTTATTAATTTATATGAAATGTATTAGAATCATTTTATTATTATCAATTTATAAGTAATGTATCAGAATCATATTTCATTGTATTTTTATTGCTTCATCTATTTGTAGTTTTTTAAAAAAACACTTAAAATTATGAAATATTGGTATGTTGCTTTAAGTATGACAGGGAAGATGTGTAATTTATTGCTAATTAATTATCTATTAGTTCAAGGGTATAAAAGCATTGTGATTTTGAATTGTAACTGTTTTCTGATGAAGTCTTTTTTTCAAAGACGAAAGCACGCTCAATAAATTTACTATTTTTATACAACACATCCGTGTGGATTACTGTCAACATCACTCAAGTGTTCTATCGGAACTGGTTTACTTTTGTAAATATTAAAATACATAAGTCAATAGGTGTGATCTGTCTTCCTGTAATGAAAACACAATAAGTTGATTACAGATAAAACTGGTTCATAATTGTGGATCTGTTAAATACCATGCCAAGATTTTCAATCACATCCATAAATTACAGGTCATCACCACCACAGATGATGACAAAGCCAAATAGATGAGATTTCTTTAAATTGGTATGAATAACCATGGCTATGGCCTTGCAGGTATGTGTCAGGTGATTGACGAACTGTGTACTATGTAAGGTTTTTAGTAAGCACCGACTCTTCAATCACAACTGAAACAATATATGACAAAAAAAACTAAAAGTTCAAGTGTTATACAGTGGCTAAACATACCTCCACATTTCCCATGCAGGAGAAATCCTCTTGCCCCTCACTTTCTTATAACCAACACCAAGGTCAATACATTTTGGAAAAAAGAGCAATTCACTAGATCTGACAGAGTAAAAGAATTACACATTGATAGGCCACCCTCAGCAAACAGACACTGATGGAAGGTACAACTACTTTTACCAGCATTTCATTAAATGCTCATCTTTTACCTGTAATTTCAAACACACACGTTATTCTCAAGAAAATACTTTTTTTTTTTGCAAGTGGTGTGACTAAACTTCTGATGTAAGTAGTCATTTAAATATTATTACTGAAAGCTGGAGGGCACAATGCTCTGAAATGTTCCTTTCAGTTGTTAATGTACAAATACCACCTTATAACAATTTATAGTAGCCTTCTCTGACAAACAAGTGAAAGAAAAGCAGGTCAGTAGTGTCAGAGTCAGAATAAACTGAAAAGCAGATGGACGTGCAGTGTAAAACAGCACTTGTTCATGTCAGATACGCTGGGCATTCTGTACAGTTTGCTTTCCCTCTGTTTATTTCAAAACAAACATTTCTGAAAGTAAAATCTGAATGTAAAGCAGCACTGGGTTTTGATTTGCTTCTCCCTTCAAAACTGTTGTGCATTGTCACCTTTGTAAGCTCCTCTATTAGTTTTCTATGATGGCATGATTGTGGTTTAAAGCTGGACCCTATTTATTGGTTACTTGTTGCAGTTTTAGTTTTGTAAGCTTTTGATACAACCCCTTTGTGTGTGTAGTGGACTAAACAGGTACACTGACCATTCCAAAAGCTGTGCACTCTAGCAAAGACAGTGAACCCACCCTCACTCCAGGTAATTGAATGGTATGACTAAAGTCTGGTAAGGAGGGCAGATATCTCTGAAGTTTGGTAAGGAAGGCACATACAAAGTGAAGGCACCATCCATTTGTTTTCAAAATCTGCCAGGAACAAAAGATTCTGCTTTACAACAACTCATTTCTTCTCGCTGATTGATACTTCCGTTTCTACTGTTTGGTTGTGGTGGTGATTTTAAAGAAAGTTATCTTTGGAACTCACAAAACGTAGTTCTGATTCTTAAGTAGCCAGCAATACATAAATAAGGATCACAACATCCTGCTTCTGACAACAGTGATTGGCAAACAGTTTTAAGAGGCTACATTTAATTGTTTATAATCCTTTAAATTTAAATGAAGAATGCAGGCAATGCTCCCCAGACAAATAATGTATTCACACACACATTTCTTTCCAAGTATATTCTTAACATCGATAAATAGTATGAGAATTTACTTAGAGACTTGTACCAAATATTATATTTTTACCTGGTTTTCTGGCTGTAGCCTCTCTTCATGCAGTGGCTGCGTTTCATAGAATGAGTTTTGAAACAAAGGCTGCATTTTTTTCAAGGTAAGCTGATCAAACAGTATGTGTGATTTGTCTGATTTTAGAGGTATGCTTCCTGTGTCTCTGTGTTTCCTTGGAAGCAGTATTCCTGGGCTGCTATACAACTGTTGTCTAGTTTTCTACCTTGCAATATTAAAAATAACTGGCGTCTACTGAGGTTAACCGTAATAAACAGTGCTTCAATTATGGTAAGAGCAAAAGGTAGAAAACAAGGAACTAAAACTGAAAAGGTACCTGAGCACTGTTTGCTATTGGTGAGGTGATCCCTTAAATGCTTTTCTTTTTGTTTTGCCAAACAATAGCCTCTTCATAAAGCTTCAAATATTAGAGTAGTGTTACAGGAAACAGAACTGGTTGCAAACATCTTCTCTTTTGCATTCAGGGTATATTCACAATTCTGAAAGGTTATGCTTCTTTTTATACTTGGAAATATGAATTACTCCTTGTATGTTCTAGGATGCTGGTTAACAAGTTATTTTACGCTAAGGCTTCAGACTGGTGGAAGCTGTGTATATAAACTGCAAAGCTGAAAAGCAGCAACAATTGAAACACTTGCAAAAATGAAACAAGTCAAACTATAATCAGGACTGTATGAAAAAAATAATAAAATAAAACAAAATAAACAATGGAAGGGGGTGGGCAGTGTACTATGATTTGCTTTCCTTTGCCAGCATTGATCAGAAAGACAAACCTTGGTGTGGCATCTTCAAATGAACCACATCTTTCCTAACTATTTATGCAGACTAGGATTTTATTAGTAGCACAGCTGGAGTGATGGCATGTTCTGCCAAAGGAGATGTGTAGGGACAGAAACCTGCATCCTGTTAGTGTTACTAGTTCAGTAAAACTCAAATGGAAATGTATGCCATATGCTTTACTAAATCTTTTAACCACACTCAGTAGGGACCATGTGTATGGTCACACTGTCTGACCCGATCACCACTTCTTATCCACTAAGGCTGCAGAGGAGGAATAAGAAATAATTACTTGTAAAAAAAAAATTATTGCAGTCAATCCTTGATGCATCTTGCTGCTGTAGATGAACTTCAAGGAGTTTTCAAGGTTTGATAGCATGTGAAGTTTATCAATTAAATGAGCACAGCAGTCATGTCATGTTTATTGTCCGACTTAGTCAATACCCAGAGAGAGACAGAATAAACCAGTACTGCAAAATGAGCCCTATATTCTCTGCCCTTCATTTTAAATACATAGCACAAGGTGTAACCTGCCTAAGTGATGATGCTGAGAAAACTGGTATAAAATCTCAGATTGCTAGTGAGCCCCCAGCTCCACTGTGTGGGAACAATTAGAAATCTGTATAGATTAAAGCTGTTAAACCTGCAGAGGTTCATTGGAATGTGTCAGGCATTTCAACTCTCCTGCAACAAGCTTCTAACTGATCTATTTTTCATGCTTTAGCAGGTCTCACCATTGAAGTCACGCTCCCCTCATTGTACATATGTATTTTCACTACTTTAACTCACACTCACACTTAGAGGACCATGAAAGCAGATGCTGTAGTTCATCTTTCCACCTGCCTTTAATACCAGCTATGAGCTAAGCTGAACTGGTCAAGGTATCTAGCTGGAGGCTTGCGAGTCTCGAGCCGTACACCACATGTGGTCACAAAGAAAATGTTGATCCTTTGTTTCACAGGTGGATGTGTTTACGGTTTTCTGTTGTGTCCTCAGATATTATGGTGGTAGCTAAAGTGCTATCAGACTGACAGTACTTTTTTTTTTTCAGAAAGGTTATTGACTCAGGTGCTGCTAGTCAAAATCATTTGGAATATTGCATTTCTAAAGCCAATTTGTTTTGGTGCTTGGGAGGGAAAATAGAAGCTTATATCAAAAAAAGCACCAGTCGGTGTACTGGACTAATATAAATGACAAGGATGGTGACAAAGGGCCTTGAGCAGGCATTGAACATGACATTTTTCATTGATGACATCAGTGGGAGTACCAGCAGTATGATATTTGGGCACAGGATGTTAGGTATAGTATTACTAAAGTCAGGAGCGGCCTTAGATCAACTGGTGCCCTAGGCAAAAGGGCTCCATGCCCCCCCCACACACAGACACACACACACACACACACACACACACACACACACACACACACACACACACACACACACACACACACACACACACACCCGGTGTTCCCATCCTGGTCTACCTACACCATATAAATACTGGAAAAGTGCCCCTGCTAGAGTGGTGCCCTAGGTGGCTGCCTAGTTGACCTATGTCTAAGGCCGGCTATGATTATAGTACTTGATAATACTATATATTCACTTCCCTCAGTCATGTGCCATCAGGATACATTCTGCTCCTCAACTTTAAATACAAATCAAAACTCAGAACTGCATTTCATTTAGCTTCTTCTGGTTACTTGGTTGTTCAGAGCCTTATTTTGGGTCCCCATCTCATTAAAGTCTTTAATGGTCCATCATTACTCTCTCACAAGCACATTATTTCATACAGCTGTCATTGCACTTTTTCCCAGCTTCAGTATTCCTTTTTCCCCAGGACCAGCTTCACAGCTATCAAAACTAATGTGATATTTCACCACTAACAAAAACTAATGTTCTATAAAGTGAAAAGAAAAGGAATTGCTGTTACTAAAACCATCTTATTCATAGACATAGTCCAAGCTGACTATTTACAATATCCTGATGCTCCTTTTGGCACTCTCTGGTCTTTCTCTGAGCTTGTGTTCATACAGTACAGCTGCCTCCTGGTTAATCCCAATTACTTCATGCTAAGAGCTACAGTGCTGACATACTAGAACTCCCGAATGCCCAATGAATGACAGTAGAATTATAATCACTGTGCTATCTTCTTTAAACTAGGCTTGCTAACAAGTTGTGGTAGCAGCCAGTCAACCTCACTTCTCTAACTTACATAATTCATGCATTTGCTAAAGTTTCAGAACTTCCCTATTATGTTTATCTAGGTCTTTCCAGTGAATTCCTTATCTACAACTTCTCTATTAATCCAATATGTTTTCATTGTTACTTGCATTCCTTCTCTCCCTTACCATAAATGATGGTTTCTCCTGTATTTTATATATATGTATGGAAATGTGTGCGTGTGTGTGTGCACAAATAAAAGTACAGGATCAAGTGTTCAACACTTTTAAAAATTGCCATATACTTTACTTCTAGAAAGTGTGTACCAGTAAAAAGTGTAGTTAACCATCATCTTCAGCCCCCCTTTTCCACATTTTTTCTACATGGGGTCAGGGTATTGTGTTAATAGTCGCCAACTCTCTTGATTCAGTGCCACACTCCTGCCTTGTTCAACACTCATGCATGATTGTCACAGATCTTTTCACACAATCCATTCACCTCCTTGCTGGACATCCTCGCTTCCTTTTACCTTCTTTCTGTCTCAAATCTTCCTTACCAGATTGGCTTCTGTTTTTCTGCACATGTCCAAACCACCATAATCTGTTCTCTTTGATCTTTTCTGCAATTGGAAATACTTTGGCTTCTGCTCTTATATCCTCATTTCTTTGTCTGTCCCAAAGTATGCATCCTATCACCCTTCCACACTTCATTTCCATCATCTCTAGCTTCTTCAACTGTTCTGCCTTTACTGCCCAGGTTTCTGTACCATACAGTAGTACTGATCACACCACTGTCTTGTACACCTTACTTTTAAGCTTCTTTGGCATTCTTGTCACAAAGTACACCTGACACTCAATGCCAGTTTGCTGCAGCCCCTCTGATTCTAGATTTGACCTCTTCATTCAGACCCCCCCCTCCTCAACCACTCCTCCCAGATACTTGAAGCTGTTTACCTGTTCCACTATCTTCCCTTCTATCTCTATTCTCAGCTTCTTCTAATTTTCCCAGTTTGCTGCCATTACCACAGTCTTACTGTGATTAGTTTCGTCCCATGTGCCTTCAGTTTTGCATTCAATTCTATCCTTTGCTGAAGTTCTAGTTCAAGAATATACATGTAATGCCACATCATCTGCATACAGCAACTTTATTGATCTGTCCCCTCCAACTTGTTTGCTAATGTAGTCCATCACCAGTATAAACAGCAGTGGGCTCAGAGCTGAACCCTGGTGTACACCCACTTCCACTGAGAACCCCTCTGTGAGGCGAACACTGTTCGTACTAGAGTCATTGGGTCCTTGTACATAGCCTGCACTAATTCTACCAATGTTTCTGGAACTTCAAACCACTACAGTACCTGCCCAGATCAGCTTTCTTGGGACCTTGTCATATGCTTTCTCCAAGTCTAGGAATGCCCAGCTGGATTCTCTCCTCATGTCTAACTTCTTCTTAAGTATCTGTCTCACTGCAAACATTGGGTCAGTTATGCTGCATCTTGATCTGTACTGCTCATCTCCCATCTTACATTCTACTACATCTTACATTCTACTACTCTTCATATCTATTTATCGGGTCTATATTAAATTGTCGAAGCTCCACAACTTCAAATCACTAAACATCAACCACTAGTGATTGAAGTTGCAGAACAAACAATTTAAAAAAAAAAAAAGGGTTTAAGCAGGGGGCAAGCCCCCCCTGCACCCCCCACATGGGGGGCTGCACCCACCACACCCCCCGCTACTAAAATATACCAACTCCGAGATCTTGCTACAGCGTAGCAAAGGGAAATATTCTATTTCCACACCATACTCTGTTAAAGTGCGATCTCGGAGTTGGTATATTTAAGTAGAGGGGGGTGTGGGGGTGCAGGGTGGCTTGCCCCCAGCCGGATATTCGATGTTTCAGAACTTCGATCATATGGGGTTGATCATATGGTGTTCGAAGTTCTGAAACTTCAAATTATCTGATATAGACCCCTATTTATCAAACACGGTCTCCAGACCTTACCTTTCATGCAGTGTGATAGGAGTTTGATGCCGCTGTACTGCCCACAGTTGTAGATGTCCCATTTGCTCTTGTACACTGGCACAAGTATGTTTATTCTCCAGTCATCTGGAATACACCTTTCTGTCCGCACTGCTGATAGTACCCTCGGGAGCCATTTCTCCCTTATCTAACTCAGCATCTTTATCATATCTGTTGTGACCTCATCTGAGCCTGCTGCTTTCCCTGACTTAATTTTCCTTAGTGCTGTTCTTACTTCATCTAGGGTGGGCTCCTCCTCTTCTCTCATTGAAGGCAGTTTCTGGGGCAATACAGCTTCTGTGGGGTAAGCTGCTGGAATTACTCTTTCCATCTGCCTTTGATGCCCTGTGGACTGGTGAGCAGGTTGTTGCTGGAATCCCTTATGAAGGGTGTCTGACTATCTTCTTTATCTGTCTGTCTTTTCCTTGCAATCTAACATAGTTTCTTTGTGCCACTTACTGAGTCACTTTCCAGAAGCTGATAGAGTGCCTCCAATGCCCTATTCTTTGCTATTGCAACTTCTTTCTTAGCTTCTTTGTTAGTGCACCAGTAGTCCTTCCTAGCCTGGTCAGTCTTTTCTATCTCCCACTTGTTCCTGCACTCCTTTCTTTTGATGATTTCCTGGACCTCTGCATTCCACCACCATCTTTCCTTATGTTCCTTATTTCCATACCTGGCTGGGCCACATACCTTTTCTGTAGTCCTAACACATGCTGTTTTTAGGTGCAGCCATTCTTGTTCATCTCCACCTATTTCCTCCTCTTCTTGGTGTGCTAGAACAAATTCAGTGTGTAGTTATTAATCACCAGTTTTAAAACATTTGATCTTTTGCTCTGCCACACGTTTCATAGTATCATGTTCATAGGTTACTGGACTAATGGCCACTGAGCCCTTACAAGCCTAGCCATATTTATCCTGAGATGCCCAAATTGTTGGTGGTTATGTGAGTGAGGTTTGCAGAGGCAAGGATCTATGTCAGTTAATAACGACTTTCTCTGTCCAGGAAGGACATGGTCACCATCCCAAGAGTGAATTTACAATCACACAACCATTGATCTAAGTTTGTTTGAAGAGGATTAGGGAGGCGATCTGTTTCACTTGACTTGGAAGTTTGTTCCAGAGAAGTGGCAGTCTCTGGGAGATGCATCTCTTTCTCAAGTATGACCTAAAACAATGCCATGCCGCACTGGCCAGGAATCAGACCCAGGCCTCACACAAGGCAGCTGAGAATTCTACCACTGAGCCACCAATGCTCATCCATGTGTTCACATCAATTTACTCTGGGTGCACCAATTTCCACCCACATTTCAAGCACATTCAGTGGATGGATTGGGCATTCTACATGGGCAATAGGTGTGTGTGTGTGTGTGTATGTAAGTATGTGTTGTGTGGAAGGACTACCATGGCAGGGCT
This sequence comes from Protopterus annectens, assembly GCF_019279795.1. Classification (NCBI taxonomy): domain Eukaryota; kingdom Metazoa; phylum Chordata; order Ceratodontiformes; family Protopteridae; genus Protopterus; species Protopterus annectens. Next base: position 781,579,367 of record NC_056743.1, on the reverse strand, counting down.
AGCCAGCCAGTGATGTAAATCTTGGCTCTAGATGAGTGCCACTGTTGAAGCGACATCCCAACTCCATGTACAAAAATGGGAAAAAGGGGCTGTGGATGGACAGTAGAATACTAGGCTATCAACCCACAGGGCCTTTTTAAGTCTAGCCATGCTTCCCAGTAAAGTTTGAAAGGTATTGGTACCCATTTGTGGGGGGTATATATACTTGGGCATGGGTAGATTAGCATTTACAGGTATCATCTCTTTAACAGAGACATAGGTGCCAGACCAGGGGTGTATTTACAATTCCTAATCCAGTTATCAAGTTTTGCTTGAATAAGTGCAGCAATTAACTCTGCTTCACATGGAAAGGAAGCCTGTTCCAGAGAAGGGAGAGCCTCCGACACATATACCTGGTCCTCAAGCATGTCCTATTTATATTGCAGGCAAGGTTTAGGTCCCTGGATCAAGTGCTTCTGATGCGGTTTGTTTTACAGATGTGCAACAGATCCATTAAGGGTGGATCAGAGGATGCTTTGTAGACCAGATATAGGTTGCTTCTCAGCAACCTGTAAGAGACCAAATATAAGGACAAAGCTTTGAGGCTATGTGCACAGGAGTGCTTTTCCACGCCATGTATTCTTTATGTGAGGAATCTCTGTGGATGCTCCAGTTGTTGCATATGATTGGCCAAGTACATACTCAAAGGGGCATTGAACCCAATGATTGGTTTTATGAGAGAAGTACAATGGCATGATTACATGTTTGGATCTAGATGCCAAGTTGTACAACACAGAATGATTTCCTCCCTACAGTAAACATTTAATAGTCAAATACCAAATCACTGCCTACAAGCATTCCCAAATCTCTGACTACAGTATCTACACTTAGGCTTGTATTATCAATGAAGTAGTTTGCTGGGATGACTGTCTTTTTGAATGATACTATGATGTACTTTTTGGTATAACTCTGTCACTAGTAATTAGTCTGTGTCAGGCCTTCTGGGGGCTGCTTGTGTCTTTGGGGGCTTCAATGAATACACCCAAATTGCAATCATCTGCAAACCTGTTCAGCTAGAGGCTCCTGACATTAGCTCTGACCTCAGAGAAGTAGATGATAAACATAAGTGGCCCCAGCATTGAGCCTTGAGGCACCCCACTTAGTAACTGACCTTTTGTGGGAGATTACTCCCCAATCCTCCCTATTCTAACCTAGATCTTGTTTGTAAAGCCGACTGGCTATCCAGCAGGTGATGTAGGTTTTTATACATAGTTTTGTGAGCTTTTCTACAATGCCAGTTGGGTATTGTAGAAAATGCCTTGGCCAGGTTAAAGTAGTCCATATGCATCATTTTGCCCTCATCCACTGCTTTCATGACTTTCTTGAATAAGTCCACCAGTCTAAATAGGCAAGGCCTGCTCTTGACAAACCCAAACTAATTTGGGTCCAATGTTTCTAGGTTACCTATGTCATTTAGGATATCTTTTATTATTTTCGCCATAGCTTTGTATATCTGGCTAGCCAATATTTCCTATTTCCCCAGGCCTGTGGATGGCCCAACTTTTTTGCAGAATGATAACCATTGTACTCCTCCATTCATTTAGCATGAAGGCTATGATGATATAGTGTTTCTAGTGGTCCTGGTTGTTCATGTTTCATGCTATTAAGGAGGCATCCAAACATATCAGGACACATCGATGCAGCGTTCTTGGCCCTCGGGAGTGCCTTGAACACCTGCTTGATATTTGGGTGAGGAATGGATGCGAGCATTTCCTAAGGGGCATCTGATGGGGAGAGGGTAAAATTGGAGGTAAATTTGTTATCCAGAAGGTTTGCTATATTTTCCTGCTCTGGCTGTGTATTGCCTTTAAGGTTAAGGACATATCTGAAGAAAGCTTTGGTATTGTCCTTCCTTTTGTTATGCAAACTATTGATGTTGGGATATGTGTATGGTAATAGACTGTGATTAATAACTTGCAAAGCTGTCTGTAGCTTTTCTTTGCATGTCTATGGTGGCTGCTGGCATTGTGGAAGCATCATAATCACTAATAAGGTTAATAATGTGTGAAACTCACCATAAACTAATTCCTAACTATTAGCAGAACTACAGCAAGATTGTTGTAATTTTTTTCACAGCAAAGTCAGTGTGCTCACTGTATTACACTGTGATAAACATTAGCTATCCTGTTTCTTTCTGCTTACTTGTTTTGTGCCATCTTGCTACTTGACATGTTTGCATTATTCAAGAACATTAGCATAGCTGTTACTATAGAGGCCTAGGCAAACAAACAAACATGACTCTATTGCTTAACTGCAATACGCATACTGATGGTGATAACAGGCAAATTTAAAGGACTAAATTTTACCTCTCAAGTGGCTTTTAAAAGCAAGAAAAACATGTGCTGTGTACGTGTATGTTCGTACCCACTTTTGAATTGTCTAAGAATGTGTCACATACACATTTCAGGTCCACTAGACAAGGTGGATGTATATTGTTTTTATCAGAGAGTTGTTAAACATTGAGCTAATTAAGTTTATGGTCTTTGTCCCTGTAGAATAAGAAACATAAAGGTTGCTGTTGCAGAACAAAATATGCTGGTTGCTTGGTATAGCATGACATCATGAGCTACACCCAGCAACAGCTTACATTCACTGATGTGCTTGTTTCTGTTGCCAACCCTAGGGAAAATAGATGAGTTGTGTATTAGTTAAAAAAATGAGCTGAATCATATTGTATGTTGAAAAACAGCAATGCCTCACTAGACGTTTTATAGTTTCTATATCCATTTGGAAGAATATTTCCTTAGAAATTTAATCCTGATATCTGGAGTGGATGACTTCTTAGCTTATATCATTCAATGTCAAGTTATGAAAACATACTAAAACTCCTCTTGTGATTCACTCCGCATGAGGTGCAGATCTGCCAGATTACTTAAACAAGCGCTGTTGTGGCTGTTCTTAACAGTATTATGCATTACTCAAGGTTTCAGTACACCTAACTTATATGGATAATTTTAAAATGTAATAAAACCAAAAAGAATCATGATTGCTGGCATTTTTTTTTATTACAGCAAACAAATTCACAGCAATTTAAAAGTAAGATATACAGCTTTTTTTCCTAAAAAATATGTAAAGGTTTAAGGACTTAAATGCAAGATACCAACCCATGCCACGAGCTTCCTTTTTCCTGCTTAAGACTGCATTTTCTGCGATACTTAGTAAAGTGGGGTGGGTATAGTAGTAATAACTCTGATGCAGGGGTGGGCTTGCCTGGAGAGCATATATGTGAATGTTCATTTTTATTTTGACATTTGCTGACCAGGTTAGTCCAACTGGGCCAGAGGCCCATTTTCAGTGGAGACCCGAGGAGAAAAGCTCTGATACAGACAGTTTAAGGTACATAAAATTCAGTCGAATATAAAGAAATTTACAATACATAAGCTATAGTTAAAGAGAAATCTAATACATAATAATAATGCTACAGTGAAGTATAATATTCATGATTTTTTTTATTTTACAGTGAAAAAATAAGCAGCAATTGACCTTTCATAAAGAGAGCTATTGATACAGTGGATTAAGTAGTAGAGAGGTATTTAGACACAAGGAAGTAATATTTACATATGTACATGTGGTGAAGTTGTAGGGGAAGGGTGCATTTTGTAGTAAAACTGAGTAAAGGGAGGAAACTAAGAGGTGGTATAGTAAATAGTCTGTAAGGTTGGAGTGAAACAATAAGGTTATGTAGAATTCATTAGTGTAGTAGGTTAGGTAGGGTCATTACAGGGGCAAGTCTTGTTTAGTAGCTGAAGTTCCTTTTTGAAATGTTTAGGATGGAGAATGATTAAAAGATGTCTACAGTACACTGAATGTCATGTCTTGATAATCTCAGTCAGATTTAACAGTATAATGCTGTGAAAACGTTAAGGTAGGGGAATGAAAGAATACATGGAGCAGTTTAGAATGTTGAAAACCAAATGTTACCTTCAGAAAATCTAAAGCAAAATGTTGAATATTCAGAAGATTGCTAAATGCTGGTAGTTTTTGCCCTTTTGTTGGTGTAGTACAATCCCAGAGCTGGAATGTATAAATAGATGATGGTGTGTGTGTGTGTGTGTGTGTGTGTGTGTGGGGGGGGGCATCTCTGTCCACATGGGGAGTACGAGGGGGGCTTGGCCCCTGCAAAAAAACAACTCTGTTTTGATATTCCAAGTGTTCGATTTTGTGGGTTCAGTATTTTCAATGTCAACTATTTGTGAGGTTGACGTCATACCTCTCAACTGTCCAGATTTTTGTCTCATATATTTGGTCTCTTCATAAAATTTGTTTTCTGGATTTTTGTGGCAAATCAGTGAGACTGAATTCACTAAATAATGACAGGCATTTGAGTTTCAGACTTCACATCCCTCAGCAAATGCATGGTAACACAAAACCTTTTATTCTAGCAACTTTCTAAGTTACAGGAGCAATATTTAAAATTTGCCCCTATTTTTGGGGCTTTGTCCCCCATTATTTTTTGGCTTTGTTCAAATTTTTTGTGCTAAGAGGTTGAGAGCTATGGTTGACATTTTGACTTGGACCCAAGAATACAAGAGTGAAAGTGGTTATAAGTAGCATTTGTTACAATTTGGTGACAAGTGAGGACTTTGGGGAAAAAAAACAAATAAAACATAGCACATAACAAAAGTGGATGTACAAATACAACAAAGCAAAAAACTGTAGTATAAAAAATCAACACTATAGCATGTGTAAACAGAATATTAATGTACAAATATGGTATACCTAAGGATTCATTGGGTTATATATTATGCATCAATAAATTTCAGTACAAGTTGCACAACAAAATTTTGAGAAATACAAATGGCTAATGTTAAGCAGCAGAGACAAGCTGTACATTGGTGACTGTAAATTCAAGGAATAATAAGCAGTAAGATTGCATTAGCGGTGCTTGGTTAAATCGAGACAGTGTCAGAGTAGGCATGCAAGGAGAGCGACGAGTAGTTAGCCAGGAGAGGTAGGTGGCACCTAGAGGGATGTTAGCAAGAGTTAAGGGTTGGAAGAGTATAAATATGTTATGAGGAGGTGGCAATGAAATAGACAGTTTGGAGGAGCATTACTGCCTATGAGGTCTCTGGCAAAATAATTCTATTAGTTGGAGTGTGAGGTAGGTCATCATGGAAACTAGATCCAGCGGAATATGCAACAGAAGACTCTGGTGTAATCCTTGTCATTGTGGACTTGGAAGGGGTAGTTCTGTCTTTAAACAAAAAGGAATTTGTGATTAACTGATGTTAAGGCACATTTTTTTTATTAGGCTTGCACTGAACTGACTCTGGCAGAAGGTGCCTACACTGCAGTTAATGGCAGCAGCCATAATAACCACCACAGCAGTGGAGTCAGTCTTTCTTCAGAAAAAACACCACCATATCTGCCTCATACTGGTATGCCATCACTGCTGGCTGGGTGGCAGAACCGGCTATATAAAGATATTATTAGATAACTAAAGTGAACCTTGGCATGGGCAGATGCATCAAATTCCATCAGATAGATCCATAAGCAGAAATTAAATTCCCACGCAGGAGTTAAGTTATATTAATCAGAATACGTCCAGAATTACAAGTTCATCAAATCTCAGAATAAATTGTATTACTTGAGTTGTTCGATCTCTTGGTCCTGAGATCATCAGTGCCAGACAAACCATCACATAGTGGCAAGAATGGCCCTCTGTCATATTTTATTTATTAGCATTCGATTACCGGGAAAGTCTGATTGAGCATCAGCCTATTTTCAGTGGAGGCCCAGGGAGAAAAGCTCCAAAGTATTACAAAACATTTTAATAATAATAACAACTTTACAGTCTTTAAAAGTAATGCAAAAAACAAATACAGTTTAAGTAATTATGCCAAATTATACAAGACATGACAACATTGGTTAAGAGTAGATACAAGTTACGTGACAATGATTTAACAGTGTTAGAAATTGTGTCCCATTTATAGAGAAATTAAAGGCAATTTATTATAATACAGACAGGAATTGCAGTATGAAGTAAGAGAAGAGCAGGCTTATGGGATACTTGGAGAGAAAGCCAGGCAAGAGAGAAACTGATAGAAGTAAGGAAATAAGTGAAGAAGGGAGAATAAGGAGATGTAAGGTATGAATATGTATTTGTTCACATTTAGGGATATAGTTTATTGTGACGCTGAGCAAGAACAGGTCCGACGTTTGGCTAGGATATCTTTCAGAATGATTTTGATGGATGGGAGAAAGGGTACTGACCTTATGAATAAATATAAGGAGTTCTAGGCCTTATTAACAAGTTACTAGTACAGACAAGGTCCACAGATTTGATAGCTTTGTGGACAGACAGGTGTTTTTGGTCATTGGATCATAATGACTGACTAGGAACATAGTTGTGTAGAGTGTTATTTAGTGCTGGGCAAGCAGATGGATTCTGGATAATTTTATAGGTGGTAAGAAGTGGTGTGTATGTTAGTTGACTGAGTAGTTCTAACTAACTTGTGCTATACAGAGGTGGGTTCTGAAAGGAGTATTTATTGCAAATTTAGCAACTTTGTTGCAGCATTGCTCAAGTTTTGATTTTTGTGATGCCTGAAGGTTAGTAAGGATGAGAACATCATAAAGAAGTGTGTGTGCTGGAGGGGGTGAGTAGTGGCAAGTGTAACTTTAGTTGTGCAGATGAGAAGGCTTTTGGCTCTATACATTTTGCCACATTTGGTAGCATTTAAAACCTATCAGTGCCAGCTTAATCCATCACAGTCAACACTATTTTTTCTTATTATTTGCAGGACTTTAAATTTCTAACTAGATTCATGATCTGCACTTTCTGGTGCCAAAATAATGCATTTGCTAAGTCTTTTTACATCTGATACATACTACTTAATTCTTGTGAAAGAATTCTGTTGTCTCACCTTCATAAAAATAGCCACCAATTACAGCTAGAAAAAATAACTTAACAATCAGTCTCACATGTAGCAGAATCACTGAAATAAGCTCTGTCTGATATAGGCTGTCTGGAGACGTTAACTATATTTATTAACTACACACTGAACAATCAATATATTTATAATTGCCCCTAATGACAACAAAATGATCCACACAAAGTGCAGTGTACACATTACTATCTGTAAGCTCACAACTCAACTGTATAAACCCATACAACATCTACATTGTTAATCTATACGTATATACCGGTTATATTTTCTCTAAATGTACTTTGGATGATTCAAACACTGATGTTAAGCAATAATGCCCAACAGGACATGTGTTACTGTGCAAATAATGCACCCCTGGTAAGGTTATTTACACAGTAACACACCCTGGAGGGCATTATTGCACTTAGAGAATGGGCCATTTGTGAAATTGTTTTCTTTATTACTGTATTATTATTTTTCAGATTTTTTTATGTAATATAGTTCCTCCACATTGCTCTAGTATATGTAAATAATGTTGGAAGAAGTATTTTATATCCAAAATATAAGATTTTCAACGTCCAGATTTTTACCTCTTTTTTTTTTTTTTTTTTTCTTTTTTGGTGCGTTACTCATAACTGGTTTGCTGACAGATCATTGGGGATTTAAGTCACTATGACATACATACGAGTTTCAGACTATTTCCTTCAGAAAATGCATGCTAAAATAAATAATTTTAGTCTAGCAACTTTTTAATTTTGTAACAGCAATTTTAATATCTGTCCATATTTTTGAGCCTTTGTCCCCCCCCCCTTTATTTTAGGATTTATCCACATTTTTTGAGTTAAGAGGTTGAGAGGCATGCAAACCTCTTAACTTTAACTGCTGCTGCTACTGTTCAACCAGTCTCTCTGTTTCATGTACACACACATATACTTCCACTTTCATGCATGGACACAAGCACGCATACACTCAGATATGCAGACAATCACGCATACACTCAGACATGCAGACAAGCACGCATACACTCAGACATGCAGACAAGCACGCATACACTCAGACATGCAGACAAGCACGCATACACTCAGACATGCAGACAAGCACGCATACACTCAGACATGCAGACAAGCACGCATACACTCAGACATGCAGACAAAGATAAACTCACACATACTTTTCTTTTTTTAATGTTTCTTTTAATTTTACACTCACTAAACAGCAAAAGAGCTGGTTAGCCAGTGTAAAATAATGGCTCGATTGATCCCACTCACTTTCATGCATGCATATACACACACATACATACACTTTAGCAAGTGTAAATTAAAACAAACAGAAATTTTAAACAGCAAAAACACTGCTTAATGAGCATAAAACAATGGTGCTCATTAGTTTCCTTGCAGTCTTTAATATGCTGCTGTGAAGAGTTGGACTCGTTTTTCAGCAAGCATTACCTGTACATTAACACCCTGCTGGAGAACATTTGTTCTCCAATCACAGTTTAATGTACAGTTTTGCCCATTCTCTGATCATGAATATATGATCCACCACTGTCATATCTGACTGCCTTAATGATATTCATGCATCACTCTTTGATATGAAGTTGTTATAAGATGTCTTCTCATTTGTAAATGTTATGTTTTTGCCTTACTGGCCTAGGTCATGGCTAAAGAGAGTCTTCAAACTAGTTAATTTAACATTTTGTTAACCAGGTAAGTGAAGAAACAAAGCTGCTTGAAAAAGTTGTGCATGTACATCTTACATCCTACCTCTTTCGGTAATGTACTGGCCAGCTCCCAACATGGATTTAGGTCTAAACATTTGGTAAAAATTCACTGATCCTCCTGTAAAACCTTCTTCTGACTGCCATCAACAAAAGATTAGCTACATGCATTCCTTTCTTGTGCTTCAGAAAGATGTTTGATGCTGCATATGGTCTGGCAGCTAGTGCAGAGGATTAAGACTGAACTGTTAATGAGCTACCTGTAGTCAAAGGGACAGGGCTCGATTCCCTTCACATAGTTCACTATGCAACTCTGAGAAATCATAATCCTCATCACTAACCCCCTTTCTCTACAAGGGGCTGGCGTGTTGTGTCAACTGTTGCCATCCCTCTTTACTGGCTACCACTCTACTGCCTTCTTCAGTACTCATGCCTGAATATCACAGGTTTTCTCTCACACAATCCATCCTCCTCAACTGGATGATCTCGATTCCTTTTTACTTCTTCCTGTCGGTTTCAAATCTTCTTCACCAGACTGACTTCTGCTTTTCTGCACGTGTCCAAACCATGATAATCTGCTCTCTTTGGCTTATGCTTTTATGTATTAATTTCTTCATCTGTCCTACAGTGTGCATCCTATCACCAGTCTTAGGAACTTCATCTCCATCACCTCTAGCTACCTGATCTACTCTGCCTTTACTGCCCAGGTTTCTGTACCATACAGCAGTACTGGTTGCACCGTTTTGTACACCTTACCTTTCAGCTTCTTTAGAATTCTCATGGCGTGTGCTACACATTACACTCTGTGCCAGATCCCCGCAGACCCCCTGCTTCTAGCTTTGACCACCTCATTCAGACTTCCCTTCTCTTTAACTGCACCTTCCAGATGCTTGAGGCTGTTAAACTGTTCCACTATTCTCCTTCTATCACAATTGTCAGCTTCTTATGATTTCCCCCATTTGCTTCCATTACAACAGTCTCATCTGTACTCAGTTTCTTCCCATGTACCTTCAGTTTTGCATTCCATTCTCCTATCCTTTGCTGAAGTTCTTGCTCATTCTGCCTGTAATACCACATCATCTGCATACAGTAACTTTGCTGATCTGACCCTCTGACTTGTTTGCTAATGTAATGTATTACTAGGTGAACAGCAGTGGGCTTAAAATGAACCCAGATACATGTCCACTCCCACTGGGAACCCATTCTGTGAGGCTGACCATTGTTCGTACCAGAGTCATTGGGTCCTTGTATATAGTTTGCACTAACTGTAGCAATGTTTCTGGGACCTATGAACCACCACAGGACTACCCAAATCAGTTTTCTTACGATCTTGTCATCTGCTTTCTCCAAGTCTCACAATGCCCAGTTGGATTCTTTCCTAATCTTTAGCTTCTTAACTGTCTCACTGCAAACATTGTAATCTGAATCCAAAATTCTCATCTTCCTTTCTACTATTCTGCATATGCATTTATCAAGCATCCTGTCCAAAACTTTCATGCAGTGTGACAGAAGGTTGATAACTCTGTACTGTCCACAGTTGTACATATCCCCTTTGCCCTTGAGTACTTGCACTACTATGCTTATTGTCCAATCAGCTGGGATATGCCTTTCTCTCCACACTGCTATGAGTACTCTCAGGAGACATTTCTCCCCTATCTCACCCAGCATCCTTATCATATCTGCTGCAACCTCATCTGAGTCCGCTACTTTCCCAGAGTTAATTTTCTTACTTCTTATATTTTGGGCTCTTTCTCTTCTCTCATTGTAGGCTGTATCTGGGGCAATACAGCTTCCGTGGGGTTTTCTTCATTCAGAAGCTGCTGAAAGTACTCTCTCCATCTGACTTAGATGTCCTGTGGACTGGTGAACAGGTTGCTGCTGGCATCCATTTTGAAGGGTGTCGGACCATCTTCTTTAACTTTCTGTTTGCCTTGCAACCTGATACAGTTTCTTTTTGCCATCTACTGAGTCACTTTCCAGAAGCTGCTAGAATGTGTCTGATGCCTTGATTCTTTCTTAGCCTCTGTTAGCCATCCAGTATTCTTTCCTACCCTTGTTCATCTTTTCTATCTCCCACTATTTCATCCTCTCTTTCTTTTGATTACATCCTGGACTTCAGCATTCCACTACCAGCTTTTCTTATGTACCTTATTTCCACACCTGGCTCAGCTGCATATCTGTTCTGTAGTCCTCACACATGCTGTTTTGAGGCACTGCCATTCTTCTTCAACTCAATCTATTTCCTTTTCTTCTTGAAGTGTGAGAGTCCTGAGTAATTCCCTGAACTGCTGTGCTTTTTCTCCATCCAACTTCCAGGTCTTCAGCCTGGTCTGTGTTGACCTTAGAGCCTCCTCTGACCAACCATTACTTGAGCCGATGGTGGTAAC
>NC_056743.1:781560855-781563355 GCF_019279795.1 Protopterus annectens | reverse complement strand
AAAATAGTTTAACAAATCAAAATCAATAATAAGACATGCCAGACATTCATACAGTGCATTATATATATAACGTCACTACATCTCTGCACTTGTTGCAAACTCACTTTAGAATAAAATTAAATATTATCTAACATAATGAACATGGAATCCCTATGAAAGGAATAATCCCTCACCACCAGCGAGATACCTTTGTCCGCTGGTCTCGTGGAGATGGTAATATCATTACGTAAACAATCTAGGGCTATCCTTTCCTCTTTGTTCAAATTATTAAAATATTTATCATGACCATTGCAATCATGCAAGCTGTAAATTTCTTTAATACACACTCTTTCGAAAGCGTCTAACACTACATTGTTAGTGGGAACATAACCACTTGTTTTTTTTACAAACATCTGCCCCAACAGGGGTACTACCAACATCACCAAATTGCAATTTCAACATAATATTTTGAGTAAAGGCTTTCAGTTCCAAAATGTTATCCGTAACTGTCATTTTATGTGCTGGAATGAATGACATACCTTAATTAAACAATTTACTTTCAGTCTCACTCAATGTCCTTCTTGAAATATTCCAAATCAGTGTCCTCTCCCCTGTTGCCACATTTTCTTTAAAGTTAGGGGCTGCTGCTCCCCCTCCTGGGATGTTTTTCTTTTCATGCGGCCTCTGCTTGGCAGCTGGTCACGGAAAGGAGCTTGGAGTATGGGGTATGGTGTAGTGACAGTTAGGGATGAAGGACCCTGTAGCGTACCTGCAGCAATGGGTACATGTACTGACCCACTGTATTTGCAGTGCGCTCCACTGAAGATCACAGAGCTGCCAGACCCTTTCTCCGGTTGAATCCTCAAATTAGAGAGGGTTGAGATAACATGTGACTCATCTTACACATGTGTAAAGGCCATACTCCTGGTAGCGTCTTCCCCAGAGACTCACGTAGTAACATCAGACATCAAAGTCGTAGACTCCACCTCTTTCAGCATTGATTTATTGTCACTTCCCTTGGTGGTTATCACCTCTCGAACCAGTCCAGCTACATTGGTAGTAGTAGTAGACTGCTGAGAAGTCCTGATATTAGATTGTTGACCAGTGCGATCCCTGGGCCAAGCGAAGACCCTCTCTCAAGATCTTTTTTCTTTTATAACCAAAAGGTTGCCGCTCATATGTGCCAACAGTCTCAATAAGATAATCCAATTTAATGTCCAAGACAGAGCTCGGAAACTTCCCATACATTTCATCCTGCATATTGTAAATTGTTTCAGATAACTGAGCCTCTTCAGGCTTAAGAAAATCAATCAGCAGCTGCATGTACTTGCGGCTAGTTTCTAAATTGATACATTGCCATTTCAAAAGCAAATCTTGGTATGCATTACCATAGGTGAGCATGTTGAGTACTCGCAGCCCACGAGGAATGAAATTTAAATGTAAACAGGCTACAAAATAGAGCCTATGTATTTGCAGCCGCTTAAACTTGCGAAAATCATTTTCTAATTTAAAAAATTCTTTCTTAAGGGCTGTATGATCATGCTCACTACCAGACTCCAATAGGGGTGAATGTGGGTTCTCTCTAACCTCAACGAATCTCTGCAGGTGTCTCATATCCTGCATACTTCCTCCTTCAAATGCTGGAACTTGCTCAAGGCCTTCCACTGGCAAACTGCCTTCAGCCATGTCCATACACCACTTATAACAGAATACAATGAGCAAAACCAAAAAATAAGTGGCTAAGGTAAACTATGCTTCCAAAAACCAGTCAAATAGCATAAAAACACTGGAAACAACAGACCAAGGGTGTGAAATAAAAGAATACAAAAATGTATTTCCACAATAAACAAATGGTGAGCGATTTCGTGGACCAAGCCACAGACAATGATCATAACTTAAAAAACTCCTTTTATATCAGTTCATGACAATTAAGCAAGTGCAAAAATCTCCACCTACATTTAAAGCAACAGAGCAAACGGCCATAAGAATTGCAATAGCATAGGTTCATAGGTAGGTACTAGGCTATCGGCCCAAGGGCCTATGTAAGCCTAGCCAGCAAGGTTCCATAGCTTATGCCACCCAAGAAAGTTATTTTCCTGTGCCACTGTCCAGCAGAGAGACAGAAGTGATTCCCGGGGTGTATTTCTTATTTACCATCCACTCAACAAGATTTTTCTTGAAGAGTGCTAATGAAGAACTTTGCTTGACATAGATGGGTAGCTTGTTTCAGAGTATAGGAAGTCTCTGGGACAGGAATCTATCCCTCCAGCGTGTCCTGTTTATTGTGGTGACAAGGTTTACGCCCCTAGAGTGTGTAGCTTGGAGGGATTGGGATTTCTTTAGGTGTAGCATGTCCAACAGCTCTGGGTTTGACATAGCTTTATATGTTAGGCAGAGATCACCTCGGAGTAGGCGATATGCTATGGAGTAAAGCTGGAGCTTTTTGAGGCAGTCAGAGTAGGGCATTTGAGGGCAGTAATCCTCTTTGTGAGGTACTTCTGTGGCCTTTCTAGCTGCTGCA